>NC_080417.1:135466977-135629477 GCF_029873635.1 Malania oleifera
ATCTCATGGTAGACTTTAAGACATGGGATGAAACGTAGGCTTAAGGTGATAGGTTTCTAGAAGAAAATGGAAACTAAGGCTAAAAAATCTCATCCCTTAATAATGTTTTCTGCCCCGTTTGTGGCAAAGTATTCGCAAAGTATTGACTGAACTTGTTATTTGAAAAAGCTGCCTACATACCTTTTCAGGATCAGGTCATTACCTAGTTCAAACTCAACATTGAGTCTGACAAATTGTTTGAGACAACAATGTATATCAATCTAGTCAGGACTTTCATTTGGACTGTAACATAGGCTAGGGGTATGGGTTAAAGAAAGAAAAATTTAAGTAAGACTCAAAATTCATCAGTCTCATCACAAGTATTCGCTAGTCAAATATCGCATATGAATCATGTCCCTTATTTTTCTTTTTTCTTCCTTTTTTTCTTCTTTCTCTTTTTTTTTTTTTTTCTCTTTTGCCTTTTCATCTTCTTCTTCTTCTTTTACCACAACTTTTGCTTTTCCTCTTAAGAAGGAATCTTAACTTCATTTTCATTTGAATTTCATTTGGAATTGATCTTTTTAAAAAAAAAAAAAAACTATCCCAATGTGGGGTGTGATCCTTTGACGGGTTAATTAAGAATTGAATTTTGTGGGCTCAAAAAGGGTTTGTAAGGAATTTCTTCTTGGACTTTCTTTTAGGTAGCAGAAAAATGGTCTACCATTATTTTGGTAGTGACCATTGCCTCAAATGATTTGTCAAACACTAGGAGACCCAAACCCAGGTTGAATTTCTGATGAACTGACTTTTAAGAAAAGATTGGTTTAACATTCAAGCTCAACTTGGTTAATAAATAGTAAATCATTGTTTGATCCATTTTTTTTTATGGGAATACTGGTCGGCCAAAGATGGTCACCTCTCGTTTGATTAGAATATAATCATTATACTTTTAAGACATCAATCATAACTTTGATAACAAAGACAAGATACTTTGTTCATCGATTTCATCAAACAAACGTATGACAAAGTTTGATAAGTCATTTCTATATATTTCTCCTACGAATCTTCATCATTTTGAAATCCCAACGAGGCTGTATTGAAGTGGGAGTCTTCTAGCTCAGAGACTTTTCCTTCATCATCATCTTTTTTTTTTTTTTTTGCCCCATTGAATAGACTCTCAAAACCAACTAATGGCTCCAAGTCCTTTGTACTGAAAAACCTATTTCCTATGTCATTTACACAAAATGCAAGCAAAAATAGGCAAAATTTGGCACAAGGTGATGATCCAAGGAGGATAGGATGAGATGAGACTGAAAGACATTCTTATTTCATTCAATTTCAAAATGATTTAAATGAAAAGTATGAATGCATTCCTCTTGTTATCACCCTTAGGTGCTCAAGCATATCATTTTTGTATCACGTGAGCTCACTTTTGAAGTTGAATACCAATCAATCCTTCAACCCAATGACATTTGCAACATTTCAATTGTGATCGGGCAATGGGTTTCCATGATTCTTAACCTTTCACCTAGAATAGAGAGATCATTTTTGTTCTGCTCAATGATGAAACCCCGAATCTTTAACTTTGCTACCTCAGCACACCCGTTTTACAGACAATTGGAGTGTGATTATTGACCCATTGAAGATTACTATGCATGCATGGATATGAAATTATGCATGACTGCAATCCAACCTAAATAACCACTTTTGCCGGAATTCTGGAAAATTCATATCGACTAATGAAAAGCTTCAAAATTAAACCGACCCCCGATGGATATGTATTTTCCTTTGATGACCCAAAAAATTTGATCTTATCTTCCGGGTATTCAATTCCTTCCCCAATCATCCCTTTCCTAGTGATGGCCCGTGTAGTTGGGTTTGTTTAAAAGGAGTTGGGACTGGTTTTTTATCTAAAAATGGGTTTAGGCTCGGGTTTTGAAATTTAGGTTTGACTTTTTAAAAATTGGGCCTAGGCCTAGTTGTTTGATTAGAAAAAGGTTGGACCCTAGTTTGTTTTTAAAAAAGAGTAGAACTCGAGTTATTTGAAAACAATTTGACCGACCTATATTTTAAAATGCTTAGGCCAAGTGCTTAATTTTTGAAAGAATGGGCCACTGTCTTATTGTCGGGCTTTTCCAAAATATTGGCTAAGTGGTATGGATGCCTATAATGGATGTAAAATGGAAAACATATTACAAAGTATCTAAAAACATATATACAAAAGACTCGATTACATAATGTGAAGACGGATGTGGCTTCTATCCCAACCCACGGTAGATACACCTATTTTACACGATTTCTTCATGGCTTTATCCTAGTTAGGGAAAACTATAGACAAGTATGTGTGGGTAAACTATAATCCCTATAAACAACAGGTTCCCAGCCTGAACCCTATCTTCACCCAATGGGTTTGAACAGAGTTTAAACTGGGCGGAGTAGTTCACGCGTCTCCAAGGACCTTGTCCCATGAGGCTAACAGTAGTGTGCTCCTTTCTAATCCTAAAGGGTGAAGCTTGAGTATAAAGCTAGTGAAAGTGAGTGAATTTATAAGTTTAGCCAAATCCAATTATTCCCCACATTTATTCACATGCTATTTCAAATTTATATGGAATCAAATATTTACAATTTATTCAACTATACCCAAGTATCTATTCAAACCTACATACAATCAAATCTTCAAAGCTATACAAGCAGATATAGAAACAAATCGATCTTCACATGCTTATTCAAATAAGGATGGAAATAATTATTCACAACCAAAAGATATTTACATGCTTATTTAAACAAATATTCATAATTAATAAAATATATTCACAAGTTTTATTCAACAAATAAAGAAACAAACATTCTCATTAAATCAGGGTTATTTTCAAATATGGGAACTAAATATTCACATTAAATCTAGAATATATATTTACAAGTATAGTAGCAAATATTCACATCAAATCAAGGATATTCACAAATATGGAAATTAAATATTCACAATAAATCCAGAATATTTAAAAATATAGTAACAAATATTTACATCAAATCAAGGATATTCATAAATGTGGAAACTAAATATTCACATTAAATCCAAAATATTCACAAATACAGTAACAAATATTCACATTGTCTCAAGAATACTTACGAATATTCACATTAACTCAAGAATATTTACAAATATTCACATTAATTCAAGGATATTTACAAATATGGAAACATATACCCACACAAAGTCAAACATATTATAATTTTCATAAACCAATTATTCAAATATAGAAGTATATTATTTACAAAATAAAGTGGAGTAATTAAAAGACTTAATAAATTTAAATTTGGGATAATTCCTAATTAATTACTGGCTCGACTCTCTAATTTTCCCAACAAGTCGCCAAACTATCACGACGTCCCGGAACGCGTGTGCCCTAGGATGGCAATATAAAATGCATATGTTTAAATTTTCAAGATAAACAGGAATGGAGTCGCCACTAACATTTTAGTGTGGTTAGAACATTTGATTATTACCAAATTAATGGTAGAATCGGTCTGCGTTACCAAAGTCGGGATTGAGAGTTTGGTTATGCGAGAGAAAGATACGAGCACCCCCTACACGCCCGTTCTTATGAATGGTACCTAATTAATTATGAAATTATCCTAAAATAAATTTGAAAAATCTTTTATTTTACTCCCCTTATGAATTTACAAAGTGCAAATAAATAGGCCACAAACAATATACAATATATATATTCCCTCAGAACTGGGGTACGTGAAGCTCAAAGAGCTCATACCATTTCGTTAGAATCATAGGGATTAAAATCAAGAAAATATTTTATAAAAATAAACATACCGACATAGATATAATAAAAATATAAAAAGTTAATACAAATATATAATACTAAAAATAGCACAATTCATAATATTTAATATAAACATATATAAACCAAAATAATAATGATGATAATATTAATAATAAATATTTATACCGTAATAAGTAATATCATATATACTAAAGTATCAATAATAATAAAATGCTATAATACCATATATACAAAAAAAAATACCATAATAAATACTACCATATTAACATACCAAATATATAGTATAATATATAATACTAAGAATACCATAATAAGTAATATCATATATACTAGAATACTAAAAAAAAAACCATGATAAGTAATATAATACCATAATACTATATATATATATATATATATATTAAAATACTAAAAATACTATAATAAGAAACACCACAATAAACATATAATACTGTTAGAGTATGTGTAAGAGTGTGTGCTTAAGTGTGTGTAAATGAGTGTTAGAGTGTCTGTATTAGTGTGTGTGTGTGTGTGTTAATGTGTGCTATGTGCAAGAGTTAGTGTGTGTAACAGGTGTGTGTGGGGGGGGGGGGGGTGTGCTAGTGTGCGTGTTTCAGTGTGTGTGTTAGTGTGTGTGCATGTGATGACCCAAAAATATATATACGATTAAAGCATAATAATAATAATAAAATAATAAAAATGGTCATTAAGTTAATATCAATACATAATTGCTTTTCTATAGGATCTTTGATTCTATGTTTGATGTTTAAGAAAGACCTTGTCTTAGCAAGTGTTCAGAGACCATTGTGACTCAGTCGCTCCCTGAAGTTTGGCCTGGTCAAAATAAAATTTCATAAGATAAACACGATAGATCCTATTTGAACACGTAAATAAGTACATATATATAAAATAGTATTTTAACAGACATAATTTGTAGAAATATATGGTATAATAATAATAATATAGGTATCCTATGTGGGGCCCACAAGATTGTGTGGGGCCCACATGAGTCTCAAAACTATGTAGGGTTCATAAAATCGTGTGAGGACTATTGGAGTTACGTAAGACCCACTTAGGTCTTGAAGTTGTGTGGGGGGCCCACGTGAGTTTTCAAAATTCAAACTTAATTCTTTTATAAAAAAAAAATACTAAAACATAACTTAAAAATAATAACAATGATAATAATAATAATGATTTTTTAAAAATTAATTAAATGGAAGTGTCGGCAAGTACTCTCATTTCTTCCACATGACCTCCATCCTCATCTCATACTTAACTCATACTTAATCAATTTATGCTCATTCCTTAATTTTAAAAAATTATAATTTCACCCCTCTCCCCACACTTTTATAAATTCAATTTTCTTTCCCAAAATTTTCCTACAAATAGGAAGCTCTCAACATTCATTTTTCACAAAAAAATTTTCAAAGGAAAAGAAGGATTAGTGAGTGAAAGAATTAGTGGTGGAGAGAAATTTTTTATTATAAGTAAAATTTTCACTCACCCACTCTTTCTGATATCATTTTTTTAAAGATATTCATTGTGTTCGCAGCACAAGGTTGAGTAAGGGGTAAGTAAATTTGATTATATTATATTTTTATTAAAATTCATACCCGGGTTTATTTGTAAGTAAATTTGATTATGTTAGATTTTTATTTAAAATTTTTACCCGAGTTTATTTATAAGTAAATTTTGATTATGCTAATTATTTTCATAAAATTCTCTCAAATTTATTTTTATGCATGATTAATTATATCAGTTTTATCTTTAATATACTTGCGTTTATTTTTTATTTAATAAATGTTCTAAACTCCTAGGGTATTTTACAACATTAATTTTTATTCAAGAAAATATTTTTAACACGAAAATTATGTGGCATGAGTTTATTTTTATATTGCATATTTCACGAAAATATGAGTAAAAATGATATGAGTTGATTTTTACGTTGCGAAAATATGAATAAAAATGATATTTTCATGATATTATTGTAATTTTATAAATTTTATAATAAGATATTTTCAAAACCCCTTTTGGCACAGACGATACATAAAATTACGAATGCTCGGTACCGCAACTTAAAGTTTAAACGAGTTAGAGTGCACCTATGCTGTTTGCAAAGTGATTTTATATGGTAGTGGATTTTTCTTGAGTGCACAGTTGGGTCGGACCAGGGTTTAATAGGGAAGATCTCACTTAATGATGATGTACGTTGATTTAGTTTGACTGGCCAGTTAGCTAAGTTCAGTTTTCGGATCGCACAACCCAGTTATGGGGGTAAACAAGACTTACAATTAACAGACCTAAGGGTGGTTTTTGCAGTATGTGTATATACATATTTAATTACATATACAGACCTATTGATAAATTGAAAGAAAAGTATATGTTTATGTGAACGAGGTCATTTTTGTGCCTAGATAATGACATATATATATATATACATGATTGAGTATTATAGTTATAGTTTTAAAAGTTAAAAAATTCAGTTTAATAGTTATAGTATATGATTATAAAATTTTACTGTTATAGATGATAGTAAAAGTTTTATACATAAATTTTTAAATTTATATTCATTTTTAAAGTAGTTTTGAAGTTATAGTATTAAATATTATTTTACGAAATTAAAATATTATGAAAGATCTTTTTGACCACACACTAATAATAATCTTATTTACTTACTGAGCGTCATCTCACCCCAATCATTATTTTACATTTCATATCATTTTGAAGAGTATACCAGAAATATGGCGTAGCAAGTGCATGGGCAGGAATAGAAAGAGCGGACTAGAATAAAAATTTAGCATAATACAATTTATAATATATTTGTGTATTTTAGAATTTTAGAAATTTGCATTTTAATAGTTGAGACATATATTTGTAATAAAACTAATTAGTGCTCTGGTAATAAAAATAATTTAGATTTATTTGCGTCCACTGAAAAATTTATATGTAGGAACCCACTCGGGTTCGGGTTCGGGTCCTTATTGTGCAGGTGTGTGTGTGGATGCTTGTAGCAGGTGTGTGTTGCAGGGTGTGTGTTAGTGTGTGCTGTGTGGGTGAGTTAGTGTGGGTAAAGGTGGGTGTTGTTTATCTGCAGGAGGCTACCGTGGGTGTTACCGAAGGTGGGTCACCATAGTTGATGAATGGAGCTGGGTATGGCAATGGAGATGAGCAGCACATGCAACGGCGATGGCAAAAATGAGGGGCAACGGTGACGGCGAGGATGATGACGGAGCTGCTGGGTTGTTGCTCCTACGACGGCTGCTGAGTCTTCTGCGTGCGGCAGTGCTCACGATGACATCTAAAAGGCTGGTGTTGGAGGTCAGTGAGCATATGTTGGTGCTCATGACGGTGCTGGCTGCTGTAGTCATGATGCTCGCCGGTGTGAGGGAGGCAGTGCCGTGAGATGATTTGCAAGGTGAAGATGGAGACACGTGATGGTAAAGCCCTCCTTGCTGGTGCGTCATGTCGGTAGCAGTGCTGCAGTGCATGAGGAATAAAAGGGATGATGATGGTGGTGGCGGTAGGCTGTTAGCAAGGTTGAAGGGCAGTGGTGGCTGTGGCAGGTTTAATGGGATGTCGTGCGTGGGAGTTTAAGGTAGAAAGATGGGAAGAGAGTGAGGAGCTGACGGTGATGTTGGTGATGTTGTGAGGGAGAAGGGGGCTCGGGTCTGGCCGTGGGGGACGAGAGGAGCCGCGGAAGGGAGAGGAAATGCGTCAAGAAGATGACTGGGTTTTTCTTTTTTGTATGTCTTCGCCCCCCAGCTGTGTGTGTGAGTTATGGTGCCCCAAAACCCCTTTTATAAACTTTTCTCCCCAAACCCTAATGATAATAATAATAATAATAATAATAATAATAATAATAATAATAATAATAACAAATAACAATATATAGAAAAGTAATAATAATAATAATGATAATAGTAATAATAATAATAATATTTAGAAATAATGATAATAATAATAATAACGTTGTATTTGGTTCGGGCAAAAATAGGGTGTCTACAAACATAAATACTTGATAATACCATAATACCTTGTTCTGTCTATCATTATTCAACCTTCCATAACTGTTCATGTTCATAACTTTAACGTTTCATAACATTTCACTTTACGTAACCTTTCACATTTTACATCATTCACATTTCATATTACGTATTCATTTCATTCACATTTCCTTTTCATTTCATTCATTCGCACTACAACTCCTTTTAGCTGTACATCAATTAGTCCACATAGATATGCGCTAGAATCTGCAAACACAGCTCCTTTAGCTGTCATCAATTGGTCTACGGTTCATTTTAACTGTCATTATATACATGGTTGCATTATCATACACAAACAACGAAATCCTTATAACATTTCATTATCAATGCATTTCTTATATAGTCTGCATTTCATACATATAACATATGTTTACATCGCATTATTATCCACTCATGCCACACAATTTTACAATAAAATTCATACATTGTCTGTAAAATAAGTCAACCAAAATTTATTATACTTTCCATTTCTTACATAATTATCCTGAAAATATATTCTCCACTTCCATCAGTTCATTTTCACATATACATAACTAAATAAGTAGCCCTAATGTAATGACCTGCTTTTTAATTGGGGGGTTTTTTTATTTTTTATATATACTGCAAAATTTATAATGCCCTGATACCTACTAGATCAAAACTCTCCATCAACCTAAGCAGCAAGAAGTGGTATTCATATAAACATAACCAAAAAAATATACAATACCAGAGTGCTAAAAGGTTCCTCAAAATATACATATAAGACTATTACTCAAAATACTCTCAACTGGGTTAGGGCTATACATAATTACTCTAAAAATACTCACTTTATTGATAGGGCAGTAATGAAGCCCCTCTATCTGCGAGTTTGATCTGCTCGCCTACCTGGATCACCTGAAAAATGTTAAAATAATGGGATGAGCCAACGCTCAGTAAGACGAAATATGCTATTGCTAGTGCGTGACAAATGAGTTACAATACTGAGAAGATCTGTTACTATATAAACACATATAACTAAATCTGAAAATATAGTACAAATAATATAATAACCATCATCTCATGTTGCTTAACATAACTGTATTTTTAGGTTTCTATACATAATACTTCTACTATACATAAGTACACCCTCTCTTACTATAAAACTGTATATACATATAATAGCTGAAAACTTCCCTGGATGGCTGTATGTCATGATTTAACCCCACATGATAGGGTTGTGCAACCCGAAGGCGGGATCTACCCTAGCTGGCCAACCAGGAATAAACCACTATACTCCATCAGTCTGATCAGCCCTCCTCAACCCATATTTGATGGGGAGCCTGACCGCTCTTGGGCATTTGATCGACCTACATGCCACGTATTATCTGAATAGGCGGTTGCACTCTGTACTGAATATCTGTATATAGCAACAGTACTGTGCTCTGTTATCTGATCCATCAGGGTCTGATATTAAATAATGCATTACTATATACAATATATCTGTTTTACCATGATTTTGTAATATATGTATTAACCATGACACTGTGATAAATTGTATTTGTATCAATTGTATTTATGAAATAAACTGTAAAACTGTAAGTCATGGTAATGAAAACTGTATAATCATGGTATTCTAAAAATACTATAAACCATATTCCCTGTCTGTATAATTTGTAAAACATAATCCTGAAAATACTGTAAAACATGTTTTTATACTATATCCATATTTTCATGTCACACAGTAATTTAAAACATTTTAAACGTATTTGATACACTGTATAAATTCCTGCTGTGAAATAATAATCTAATAAAAACATATATTTCATACTGAAATCATACTAGTATTATCTAGCATAGCATATTTCCCTTACCTGATTTCTGCTAAAATTTTCCTACTATGAAGGGTCCTACACCCGCAGGGTTCTCCACTTAACATCCTGAAAACCATAAATCTCAGAACAAAACATCATTATTTCTACGTCTATTACATTTCCTACAACTGCTACTAAACCAAATTTTTCTTAAAAGATTTTACCATGAATTTGGGATGAAATCCAATTTCATCCCACCGACGATTCGCTCCAGCAGACTTTGAGAGAACTTCCCCAAGAGCGTCGTGGTGGCCTCAAATCGTCGATTCGGCGAATAACGGGGCCAAAATCGAAGAGAGATGGAGGTGGAGTTGTAGTAGAGGGAGAGAGAGGGAGTGAATTTTTGTAAATTTTCTACGTAAAAATCCAACTTTCAGCTATTTATAGAGCCGAATTCGTCAACGAGACATGTCACCTCGTCGACGAGTTCTGTAGAAAGTTCATCGACGAACCTGTACCCTCGTCGACAAATTTCAGATTTCCAAAAATCTTTTCTCGGTATCTTCTCGTCAACGAAATCCCTGTGTTCGTCGACGAGGCCTGAGAAATTTCTTGGAATTATCACATCCAAAATGCAATGTTGCGTTCATCGACGAAGTCGGCTGCCTCCTTCTTTATTATTTAAATATCATTAATCTTTGGGTCGTTACACCTAAGCTCCGAAAACATAATTTAAACAGTTGACATTTTACACCCACATAAAAACATATATGCATATATATAACATAATCCATTTCCAATTAATTCATGAAAACCTGATTTAATATATAAATATCCCCTTTACCTGAATCCTTAAACTGCACCAACAGGTATCCCAAATTGATGCTTGTGATGCTCACCCGGACACTAGTTCAAAAACCCTAGTTTAATTAAATAAATCCCAAATAAACTATTATTTCAGCAATTTCTCAATTTAATAATCTTAAGCAACTTTTTAAAAACCCAAAACTGAGAATCCAGACCCTTACCTCAACTTAAGAGCGTTTCTCGAAAAGTCCAGTTTAAGAAACTGATCCACTAGATGTGTATAGAATCTTCTCTAGAACACCGAAGTGACTTCCGATAGTCGATTCGGGTTGAATCTGGACCGGATTCTTAGAAAGAAGGGAGAGAGACGAGTTTAGAGAGATAAAAAAACAAAGAAGAACTGAATTTCTTCACCAAGAAGCTTCCCCATTCCTTTATATACCCGTATTTGCCACGTGGACTCGTTGACGAGAAGATAGGACTCATCAACGAACCACTGAAGAACACTCGTCGACAAGGCCATAAGCTCGTCAGCGAGTTTCAGAACAGCCCAAACCCTCTCGGGTAATCCTCGTTGACGAGACATACATACTCGACAACGAGTTTCTGAAGATCTTTCGTTGATGAAAAAATCTTGCTCGTCGACGAGCACCTATTTAATATCCTTTTACAATTTCTTTTTCCTTTCTTCTATTGCCCCTTTTTCTTTTATTATCTTTATTATTATTTTAAATAGTTAAAATTCTCCTAGTCGTTATCGAAACTACTTACCAAAAAGATCCCATTGGTGAAAGTACTCTGACATAATCACGCAGTTGAGGAAGCTTTATGGGAATTAAAGGAGAAAATGTATCAGAGGTACCCACACTTATTCAGCTAGGCCTAGCACGAGGTAGGTAAATATTTGGTTGTTTGATTAAGGGCTTGTTTAGAATAAGTTTGTTTAGTTTAAATCTATTTGTATATGGTATTTAAGTTTTGAATGGTTTTGGGAGAACTTTTATTTAACTACTTGTAATCTCCCAGAAACCTTTGTTATAACCACGGTTTTCCTCTGCTAAAAGTGAGGGTAATTAATAAATTTAGGACAGGGCTGTTAGGTGGGTGGTTGCCGACTCTTCCGTAGTGCGCGGTTACCATTTAATGGAATTTCAGAGTTGGATTGAATATTGATTAGCAAATTTTGAGGACGAAATTTTTATAAGGAATGGAGGATGTAGAGACCTAGAAAGGGAAAATTGGTTTGGTGCATACCAAACTGTCGATGGTTTGGTGGAGCTCAGGAAAACCGTCGGTGATTTAGAATTACTGAGAGTTGTTAAAGGTAAATATGCGATAAAATGGTTTGGTTAAAGACCAAACCGTCAACAGTTTTGTCTAGGGCAGTAGCCTATAAATAGGACCTTAGCTCATTTTTTTTTAGAAAAATTTCTCTCTCTCATTCTAGGGTTCGATTTCTCTCTCTCTCTCTCTCTCTCTCTCTCTCTCTCTCTCTCTCTCTCTCTCTCCTCAATTTCTCTCCATTTTTAGGCCAAATTGAAAAACAAACACCACTTCAGGATCCCAGCTCCGATCGTTAGCATTTTAACCGGAGCGGATTTGTCGTTTGGGCATCCTAGGCACCACTGCAGGGATAAGGTAAGGGTAATAGATTATGTTAGTTATTTTTAGAAATTTAACTGATTAAAAAGGAGTATGTGATTACATGAACATTATATATGCTTTTTATGAATATTTAGGCATATAGATATGGTGATTTGGATTATTATATATGTATTTGGGAAAAACTAAAGTGAGTAGGGTAATCATCTCACTTTTCTTATCAAACATGTATTTTGAGTTATATAAAATTATGGAGATGATCATACCCTTATTTTCAGTGAAATATATTTTTCTTGGGCAATTAATTACATTATAAATCATCACTCAAATTGTGTGGCATGAGGAATAATTATGATATGATAGTTTTATTCTGAGACATGATATGACAGTTATGATATGAGGGTTTCATACCGATTATGATATGACAGTTTTATACTGAAATATGAAATGACGGTTATGACAGGATTTATACAAACTTGTGAATATGACATGTTTTATACTGAATTGTGAAATTAGATCATGTTACTGTTTTATGTTATAAATGGTACTATATGGTATAAGAACCTTGATGGACCAACTATGTTAAGAGCACTATACTGTAGCTAGTATGATATGTCAGTGCAACCACACTATTCTAAGAGTGTTGGTGGATGGATAGTCGATTGGACCTAAGAAGAGTAGAGTAGAGTACCCCCTGGAGTCCGGACCAAGCTGGGAAATTCTTTTATGTATATATGATGATTTACGTGCACAGAGAAATTTATTACGACAAAGCATGTTTTTGAAAAGAAAGTTTGTATTTTCAAATATATAGGTGTGACTACAGTTTTTGTAACGACCCGAATAAAATGGTAGTTAAATAATAAAAGAAAAGAGATATGGAAACCGAAAACAGAAGGAGGTCATCGACTTCATCGACAAATACAGGGGATTCGTCGATTTGTCGATGAAGGCTTTAAAGATTTCATCGACGAACACAGGGCTTCGTCGACGAGAAAATACCGAGAGGGGTTTTTGGAACCGACTGAATTTCGTCGACGAGAAGTGGATTTCGTCGACGAAATGTGTGAAGGACTCGTTGATGAAGGACGGGCTCGTCGACAAAATCCCCTGCTTATAAATATGAAAATCCAAATTCTTATCTTATTAAGGAAGCCAACTCTTTCCTCTCTCTCTCTCTCTCTCTCCCCTTCAGCTCTCTCTCTTTCTCTCTCTCTCTCTCTCTCATTATTTTTGGGCCAGATATACGTCAGATCGACAATCCAAAGTCACCATGACACTCCTCGTGGAGTTTTCTCCAAATCTACTGGAGTGGATCGTGGGAGAAAGTTAGTTGGAAATCATCTCAGAGTTGAGGTCATGCTTTTTAAGCCATATTTGGTCTTACGCTAGTTATAAGAAATGTTGTGCGCATGAAAATACTGAAGTTTAATACTGAGAGTTTTCAGTTTCAGGGTATTGGTTAGGGAACCCCTCAGGTGTTAAACTTGAATGCGTTTGGGTAAAAAACTTTCTACTCAATATGTGAATTTTTGACAGTTAAGGAAAGTATTATATGCTTAGAAATACTGAACTTTAATACTGGAAATTTTCATTTTCAAGGTGTTGAGTTGGGAACCCTGCAGGTGCAGGGAAGATTTTCTTAGGGGCTTTGCAGGAATCAGGTAAGGGGATAAACTAAGCCAGTTCTGCTTTGAGAAATTGCATGTAAATGTATATATATAGCATCTGGTTTCAGGAAAAATAAATATATTTATATATATATATATGATTTATGTTTGGAAAAATACTGCTTAAATGATGATATGTTAAATACGTAGAAAATTGGTTTAGTGTGGCATGAGTATAAAATGTTGTGAAATATTGTTTTCTGGGAATGTGGATGATATGGATTTTTATGATGGGAAAACCGGCGTACGGGCCGAGATTTTTATGATATGGATTGCCAGCGTACGGGCTGAGCTATGTGCGTGATTGCCAGCACACGGGCTGTGCTATGTGATTTACCAACATACGGGCCGAGCTATGTGATTTGCCAGTGTACGGGTTGTGCTATGTGATTTGCCGATATATGGGTCAAACTATGATAAAATGTGTAATACCAGCGTACAGGCCGATGATTTTCATGATACACACATATATATATATATATATATATATATATATATATGCAAATGATATGATTGATGTGAAAATGAATGATATGATATATCTATGTATCACAGTTTTAGTATATGTATATGATATCAAAACTTGGTTGGCTTGGTTTAGTCTAGCACTTGCATGGTACCGTTGCTATGTGTCCATGGTCTTCGTGATCATGATATTTGTGTTAATGCCGTTGTACGGAGTGGTGTGAGATTGGATGGTCGATGTGGTTATTTTTCAAGAAGTGTGCTGTTATCGCCCTTGGTGTACGGACTAGTCCGGGTAGACCCATCAGACCTACAGACTAGACTATTAACTTGGCAGTGGTCGGCTAACCATTGTCAGGTCCTGCCTTTGGGCCACACAACCCAGTCATATGGGGGTAAAACATGACAACAGCCAGCTAACCTACCAGGATTGTTTTATGTTATTACTATTATGATATGAGATGAGATATGTTATGAAAATGCAGTATGTTCTGCCATGTTTGAATTATATATATGTTTTCCCAGATTTGATAAAACATTACTTAATATGCTATGTATGATATATGTAGAACACGGAATGCTTATATTGCCACACACTGGTATTAGTTTATTTCTCTTACTAAGAGGTGTCTTACCCCTAAATTTTACAAATTTTCCAAGAGTATTAGATAGGAAAGCAGGAAAAGCCCCGCTGACATAGTGTGGTTTATCTACCCTTTTTGAAGGGTAAGTTTTTGGTAGGGATAGCATGTTTTTGTAGGAATTGTCCCTAGATTTCATTTTTGGGATGTATATATGAAAATACAATAATTGTAGTAACTCTGGTATATTGTGGTATATGGTATTGAGATGTACATGTTTGTATATTTTCTGCTGTTAGGGCTTTTGCTTTATGTTCTGATATATCCTTGGTGCCCACGGGCCTAAGTGGATTGTGACCTGCTGAGCTGGAATATGGGACATGTGATATTGATATTATATAAAAAAAAATATGTGGAAAAATGAGCAGGTCGTGACAGTTTTACATGATTTCTCAGTTAAAGTTAATTATTTAATGGATACGTTTTTACTACACTAAAACTCATGTTGCCACACACCGATGATAATCTATTCTGTCTTACTGAGAAGTGTCTCACTCTAATAATTTCAATATTTCAGGGAATACAAGGAACCAAGCCTAGAGAGCTTCGGGGCGAGACTAAATAGTGTTGTTTAAAGTAAGTGCATGTGAGACACTAGCATGTATATACGTATATTAGGCCTGGCAAAACGGGCGGGCGGGCCCGGTTTGGGCGGGTCACTAACGGGCCGGGTCATAAACGGGCCGGGTCATAAATGGGTCGGTATTAAACGGATCACACACATGCTAACCCTAACCCGCCCGTTTAATAAACGGGCGGGTAACGGGTCACTCGTTTAAAAAAATATAATTTTTTTATTTTAAAAAATTTCAAAATTTCATATAAAATGATATTTAAAAAAAAAAAAACTACATTATATTTATTAATTTATAAATAAAAAGAACTAAAAAATAATACATCCCATGAATACATTTTTAAAAAAATATAAAATTAAAAAAAACACAAGTGTGAGTGGTCCGAAGCAATTGGACGCTTGTGTGGAGAAGTGGTCTGCGGAGCTGGGGGAGGCTGGAGGGGGGATTGACGCTTGTGGAAGTGGTCCGTGGCGCCTGGAGGAGTCAACGACTCGATCTGCTCAACGTGTGGAGTGATCCGAGTGGATCGTTCGCAGGAGATGACGACTGGCAGGTCCGGCACGTAGCAGTGCACCGTTCACCAGAGGAGAGGAAAGGAGACTTAGGACTGCCGGACTGGAGACTGGAGACTGGAGAGGAGAGCTGGAGAGGATTGACAATCTGAGAGATAGACAGAGTGAGAGCACTGAGAGGCGAGCTGAGAGCCGAGAGGTCAGTGACGACCCAAACGAGGAGACTGGAGAGGCGCAGTGCAGGTTAGGGACCTAGGGTCAGGGAGTCGGGAACTCTTAGCCTTAGGGTTTTTTTTTTTTTTTTGAAGTGTGACTGTGTGATTGTGATTCTGTGAACCGTGAGGTGTGGCCGCGTGAAGTAAAGTGAAGGGGGTCCGGGGGCTGAACGGAGAACTGGAGAAGGGGTAATTGAAACAGCGAATTAACGGGTGACCCGCCGGGTGACCCGCCCAAACCCACTTAACCCGTTTATAAACGGGTTGATCCGTGACCCGCCCAATTATTAATTGGGTTAACTTTCTCAAACCCAGACCCGTTTTAAATGGACGGGTCCGGGTGACCCGACGGGTTATAACCAGTTTTGCCAGGCCTAATGTATATATAGATATGTTTTGTGTATTTGGGATGTATTATGGATACTTGGAGATATATGAGTGATTATGAGAAGGTTTAGTACTCTAGTATAGTTTTTGTGGTATGAAGTATTTCCGCTGCATGTTTTAAATGAATTATGGATAGGCATGCCCGCTACCCCACTTCGGGTTCAGGTTGTCATAATTATGGAATTAGAGATGTATGCATAGAGAATAGCACTTCAGGCCCCATTGGGTTCAGGGCGCTACAGTTTAGCTGCAGTGTGATAGTAGAGTGTCATTTACTTGACAAAGAATCAGGTGTATCATGCGAAGACAAAGCACATTAATGTGCAGTTTCACATGATGAGGGAATTAATAGCTTTAGGTGAACCTCTACTTGAGAAGGTTCACACATCTGATAATGTAAATGATATATTGACAAAGACTATCACAACGGACAAGTTCAAGCATTGCTTGGACATGAACGTCTCCAAATGCTAGACAAAAGACAGATCCAATCTACGGTCTCAAGTAGAGCAGCGGGTATGGTTTCAACTATTTTTCTCCTAAGTGGTGAATATTCGCCAAGGTGGAAATTATTGGGGATGTGGCTCATATTCTGAGTGGATACATGTATCGAGAAAACATAATGAAGCATTGAACAAAGCAAACAACAAGGACTTTCTTTTTGCCTAAAACTGTCGATAGTTTGGTTTGACGTAAACATGGAAACTCGAATCAAAGATCGATAGATTGGGGGGATTTGGGGGATTTTTCTTTGGGATTTGACATAGAGCCTCTTGTACACATGGGGTTTGTAACGACCCGAATTTAGAATGGTATTTAAATAATAAAAAGAGGGAAATGGAGACCGGAAACAGAAGGAGGCCGTTGACTTCGTTGACGACATTGAACTTTGGGAGGAAAACAGAAAAAGGGGATTAGCTAGACTTCGTTGACGAATACAAGGGATTCGTTGACGAAGGCTTAAGAGAATTCGTCGATGAACACAGGGGCTCGTCGACGAGAAAATACCGAGAGGGGTTTTTGAGCCGAATGAATTTCATCGATGAGGAGTGGATTTCGTCGACGAAATTTGTGATGGACTCGTCGACGAAGGACGGGCTCGTAGACGAAATTCCCTGTTCTATATATATATATATATATAAATCCGATTTTTAACTTATTAAAGAAGCTTTCTCTCCTCTCTCTCTCTCTCCCCCTTTCGGTTCTCCTATTTTCTTTCATCGATTTCAGGCTAGATCTTCACCGGATCGACAATCCAAAGTCACCACGACGCTCCTGGCAGAGTTCTTTTCTAATCTTCTGGAGCGAATCGTTGGTGAAATCAAGTTGGCAATCATCCCTAAGTTGAGGTAAGGCTTTTTAAGCCAAATTTGACTTTGTGGTAGTTATAAGAAATGTTGTGCGCATGAAAATACTGAAGTTTAATACTGGGTTTTCAGTTTTAAGGTATTGGTCAGGGAATCCCTCAGGTGTTAGATTGGAATACTTTTGGGTAAAAAACTTTCTACTCAATATTTGGGTTTTTGACAGTTGAGGAAAGTATTATATACTTAGAAATACTGAACTTTAATACTGGGAATTTCCCTTTTTAGGGTGTTGAGTTGGGAACCCTGCGGGTGCAGGGAAGATTTTCTTAGGGGCTTTACAGGAATCAGGTAAGGGGATAAACTAAGCTAGTTTCGTTTTGAGAAAAATGCATGTAATTATATATATAGCATCTGGTTTCAGGAAAAATAAATATATTTATATATATATGATTTACATTTGGAAATAGTGTTTAAATGACGATATGTTGAATACGTGGAAAATATGTTCACTGTGGCATGAGTATAAAAATGTAATGAAATACTGTTTTCTAGGAATGTGAATGATATGGATTTTTATGATGGGAAAATCGGCGTACGGGCCGAGATATTTATATATATATATATATACATATATGATTTGCCGGCGTACGGGTCGTGCTATGTGATTTTCCAGCGTACAACTGTACTATGTGTTTGCTGGCTATGTGATTTGCCAGCGTACGAGCTATGCTATGTGATCTACCGGCGTATGGGCCGAACTATGTGATTTGCCAGCGTACGGGCTGTGCTATGTGATTTGCCGGCGTAAGGGCCGAGCTATGATAAAATGTGTAATACCGGCGTACGGGCCAATGATTTTCATGATATATGTATATGTAAAAAACGATATGAATGATTTGATAATTAATGATATGAGTTATCCATGTATCACGATTTTAGTATATGTATATGATATCAGAACTTGGTTGGCTTGGTCTAAGTTAGCACTTGCACGGTACCGTTGCTATGTGTCCATGGTCTTCGTGATCATGATATCTATGTTAACGCCGCTGTACGGAGTGGTATGAGATTGGATGATCAATGTGGTTATTTTCAAGAAGTGTGCTGTTATCGTCCCTGGTATACGGACTAGTCTGGGTAGACCCATCAGACCTACAAGCTAGACTATCAACTTGGTAGTGGTCGGTCAACCATTGTCGTGTCCAGCCTTCGGGCCATACAACCCAGTCATGTGGGGGTAATACATGACAACAACCAACTAACCTACCAGGATTGTTTTTATGTTATTAATATTATATGAGATGAAATATGATTATGAAAATGCAGTATGTTCTGCCATGTTTTGATGATATATGTATGATTTTCCAGATTTGATAAACAGTATTGAATATGTTATGTATGGTATATGTAGAACACATAATACTCATGTTGTCACACACTGGTATTAGTTTATTTCCCTTACTGAGAGGTGCCTCACCCTTAAATCTTATTAACTTTTCAGGAGCCCCAGATAGGAGAGCGGGAAAAGCTCCGCTGATATAGTGATGTATATTTGCCCTTTTTGAAGGGTAAGTTTCTTTTGTAGGGATAGTTAGATTTGGTGGGAAATGTCCCTAGATTTATTTTGGGATATATATATGGAAATACTGTGGATTATAGCAACTCTGGTATATTGTAATTTATGGTATTGAGATGTACATTATTGTATGTTTCCTGTTGCTAGGGCTTCTGCTGTATGTTCTGATGTATCCCTGGTACCCACGGGTCCAAGTGGATTGTGACCTACCGAGCTGGAATGTGAGATGTGTGGTATTGATTTTATGATGATATTATTATATAAAAAAATGTGTGAAAATGAGCAGGTCGTGACAGGGTTGGTATAAATACATATTATTGTATGGCTAGTAACAATATAGCCATATAGCCACAATAGAAAATAAAAATTCTCAATCAATTTTTAAGAACTTTATAAAAAATAAAGGTTACTTTTGTTAAAAGTGCTCAACAAATTTTATTTTGTTAAAATTATGAGTCCCTATAAAAAATTAAAATGCTCAATAAATTTTCAATAACTTTATGAAAAATAAAGGTTATTTTTTTAATAAAAAAATTGGTTTAAAACTGAAAAACAGCAACCGAACCGCCATATTTTTGATTTTTAATTAAAGCATAATTTCGGTTTCGGTTTGAAAATCCCAAAACCAAAAATTTCGGTTCAATTTTCTGTTCTGGCCAAAACCGAACCACACCGAATCATGTACAATCCTAACTGTGACCCCCCGATTTTCGTACCAATTTTTTTTTACAATAATAAATATTCACACATCATCAACAATATACACAAATCGGCCACGTCAACAACCCGGTTACCACCCATATGACCCAACTCGCATTGGGTATCAGGTAAATAGTCATTTCATTTATACAACCTAATAGCGGAAGATGGTATATACATAACAATCAAAATACAACACATAGAGTATCAACATACATATATATACATTACCATCACATACCCAAAAACAACACAATCCTAGGGGAATTACACCTCTCTGGTCCAAGAACTCGCCCTGTGTATTAGGGTTTTAGCTCCCTACGGTCTCGAAGCTCTATCACCTGACCTATCTCTGTTCCCTGAAAAGTTTAGATAATTTGGGTGAGACACGTCACAGTAAGAACGAATAAATTATTTATAGTGTGTGGCAATATGAGTTCAGTTATAATACGTTTTACTTTTCAAATCAACATTTCATCTGAGAAAATGCACGAATATTCATATTCTCATAATCATATAGATATACAACATAAGCTTTTATAAGTTTTAAAATCATTTCTCAAGTTCATTCATTTTCAACATATATTTACCCTCAAAGTTCCTAAGAATAGGGAAGATTACCCGCACATATAGGTAACTTCTCTCTGCTTTAACACGTTATGCAGTCAGGTATGGCCACATCTGATACCTATTAGGGCACTCACCTTATTCAGTAAGCCCTCAGGCGGAGAGTTTCACTTCGCCTTAATTATTTATATTATTAACTCACACGGATCCATTTCTCAATTTTATCATTCTCTATTTCTCGTTTTCTATTATTTCTTTCATTTCTCATTTTAGTCCATTTTTATCATTCTTTTACTTTCCATTTCCATTTCACTATCCAACTCATGAGTATCCTTGGTATCTAGTACCAACATCGCATCTGTAACTCATGGCTACCCTAAAGATCTTTCTTTCCACGCCATGCTGCCCCCTATGGTCAAGGTTGTGCGACCCGAAGGCTGAATCTAAGCGCGATTAGTCAACCCGGTTAGATCAAAATATCATATCACATATCTCGTGTCTGTAGAACGACTGGCTGGCCTATAGCCCTGATCCAGACTCAAGGGGCACAACAACTCTACTAAATAGCTCAGTCGACTGTCACGCCACACGCTTCAAGAGTCCGTGTGGTTGCACTACAGCACTAGCCGCGGTACCGTGCTCAATATCACAACCCATCACTAGGGTTTCCATAACCATCCATCATGGTTATCATTACCACATACCCGCAATCATTATGCGGTATTGACATTTCATCAATCATATTTCAATGATCCCATTGTAGCAGTCGCACTTTGCAATGTTCACATTTTCCCAGTATTCATAGTCAGTATACTCAATTCAATCATCACATTTTAATTCCATATTACAATATTCATATTTCTTATTTTCACATTTCAGTATATACATTTTAGAATTCACGTTCTCATTTTCACGTTTCATTATTTTCATGTCAATATACACCATTAAGCTCAATTCATCTCAATAAGAATGTTCTCATCATTTTCTGCGTACATTTCATCATCTCATAATAGTATCTATCGAGTTTCACGTATTTCAACATTTGTCAAAATACCCATATTAGTAATTTACACAATCTCATTCTTATAGAAACCATTTCTATTCACATATAAATACCATATTTCATTATTTTCCACTAACATATCAATAATTCTCATTTCATTATTTTCTCAAAAATTACTCATTATTATATTTCACATTTTTCAATATGCGTCATACGCCACACAATTTTCATCTAATATTCATAATATATTAATTTCACAAGGAAAAATACCATAGCTTTATTTTCCACATATTCTATCAATCAATAATATAAAATACTACTATAATTTCTTCCTCTTACCTGGCTTACTGAGATACTCGTTAAAACCCAGATCCTACGCCCTTAGCGCCCGAAACTCAAATCCTGCAATTCGTGTTTTTCCCAAGTTAATTAACTCATTTCCCAAAATAATATTCATATAACCTTCTCTAGGCTCCATATACTCCAAACATTTAAACTAATATTTAACACCCTTACCTGGTTTCTTAAATTATGCCTACAGGGTCCCAAAATTACACCCGCAGTGCTTACCTGAGCCCTGAATTCAATAACCCAAATTCAACCTCAGAATGCCCAATATTTTAACGTTTATAAATTTACATTAATTAAATAATTATTAGCCCTTTAATAACCCCCTTATTCCAATTTTGGGGTTATGCCTACAATGACCCACGAGAAATCCGCTCCGCTAGACTTGTAGAGAATTATCCCTAGATTCTCGTGGTCGTGTCCAATCATCAATTGAACTTAAGATTTACAAGAAATTAAGGTAAAAGTGAAAATTTAACTTACCCCATGAGATATGTCTACGCTACTCCTACGACGAATCCGCTCCGATAGATATGTTGGTAGTGGAGAATAGAGTCCAGCGATATTTTCTGATTTTCGATTGGACAAAAACCAGCCGAAAATTTGAAGAGAGTGGGAGAGAGAGGCGAAGGAGAACGAAAAGGATTCAGGGGGGCTCTTTATTGCGTGAATTTGCAATTCTCCCGAATCTTCTGCTTTAGGAGATGATATATACATATATAAAATATAAACTAATAATAATAATATTATAATTATTTTTAATTATTATTTTTTCTTTTTTATAATTTTAATTTAATTAATTAATTAATTAAATTTTTGTTGAAATGTAAGAACTCGAACCGTGATATATGGATTAATTATATAAAATAAGGGTAAATTGGTAATTGAGCAGAGTTCATCGACAAAGCCCAAGTTCGTCGACGAAGTCTATGTGCTGCTCGTCGACGAAATTTAGAGCCTTGCCGACGAGGAGAAGCTGAGAGATTTCTGGAAATTGGGGATCTCAAGCTCGTCGACGAGGTGTCTTTAGTGACTCGTCGACGAGGGCGGTCGAGTCAAGGGCTATAAATATCAGTTTTCTTTGCTTAATCACTAAGTTATCTCAAGAAAATCCTCTCCCTCTCTCTCTAGAACTTGAGGATCTCTCTCTCTAGATTTCTTCATCGTTCGTTGCCTAATTCGTAAATTTGACGTTACCGCGTAGATCAGGGCAAGATTCTCTTCGTGAATAGTGGATCAGAATCTCGTTTGGAGCGATTTCGGGTTTTGGTCCAAAATCGAGGTAAGGCTCGATTTCCACTTCTGTTTCGAGATATGTGTAGTAGTATGAATTGTAAGAAAGTATTATTTTATGTTATTCAGGTTTTGGTGTCTTAGTTCATAGTTTTGGGAGCCGTAAAGTTCGTGGTTCGATTTCGGTTTAAGGTAAGGAGATTCTGTTTATATCAGTTTATTTCTGAAATTGGGATCAATAAACCTGTAGGTTACGATCATATGTATATTTTGACTACTTATTTAGGAAAATCTATCGGGTAAAAATGTGGGATTTTCGGGTTACAGCTTTTGGGGAAATCGGGATTTTCGGGTATCATCTCTGTCATGCCCCGTACCTGTAGGTGGGTCCCAGGTGTGAATACAGTAACCTAACCTATCTCTGTATCAATTAAAACTTACATGATACGATACTATAAAAGGGTTTGACGTCGTGGGGTATGTAACGCCCCAACCTGGGTCTACCAACAAGCACTGCGTCTCTCCTCCTCCACCTGGACCAAACAACAGGGGGGCGAGCCTTATCGGACTAATGACTGGCCCCACAAACCAACACGTGTTCTTTTCAGTGTGTTTTGTCCCCACTCACACACTTCCTGAGAAAACTTCTCAGGTGGTCACCCATCCCAAGATTGCTCCAAGCCAAGCATGCTTAACTATGGAGTTTTTATGGGAAAGCTCTCGAAAAGAAAGGTGCACCTTGTTGATATGGGTAGTAACATCTAATCTTTTAAGTCTTTCATACATGAGGTATCACAGGGTACACGGGTGCCCTACACATATACACATATACATCTATACTTATCAATTACGCAGTGGAAAATGTTTCATCTATCTATATAACATACCATAACAGAGTCTATACAAAGCTAGGATACACATACCCATATGATACTAAAATCTACATTCCCATAAATACCGTACATACTCTGGGTGTCTGCAAAACCATCACGACAACCCAGTTACAAAATCTCGTACCTAATCGAGTACTAACAGCAGCTAATGGCACCCCTGCTTCCAATTGCTAGGATGCTAAGTATGGCTACTTAATGGACCTGAAAACATTATACGTACATTCAGGGTGAGACACCTCTCAGTAAGGAAGAAAGCAGGTTATATCAGTGTGTGGCATACTAGTGTTATTTTACGCAAAACATAACTATAACGACCTAGAAAATATTGATATTCAAATATTAAAGAGAAAGGAAACGGAAACAAAAACAGAAAGAGGCAGTAGGTTTTGTCGACGAACGCCGCATTTTGAAGATAATAATAATTTCAAGAGATTGCCAGAACTTGTCAGCGAATACAGGGCTTCGTCGACGAGTGCATAAGGAAACTTGTTGACGAATACAGGGCTTTGTCGATGAGTACATAAGGAAATTTGTCGACGAATTCAGGGCATCGTCGACGAGAAAATACCAAGAGGGGGGTATGAAGCAGCCTGAATTTCGTCGACGAATACAGGGACTCGTCGACGAATTTAATAAAAGACTCGTCAATGAGGTGACATGTCTCGTCGACGAATCTGGAAGTATAAATGGAGGGAAGCCGGGAAATTTCGTCATTTTCAGTGCCCCTCTCTCTCTCTATGACTCTCTTTCACTTCTCTCTTCGTTTCCGGGCCCGTTTCCCGCCGGATCGAAGATCTGAAGCTACCACGACACTCATGGTGGAATTCTCCACAAGTTTGCCAAAACGGATTGTCGGGAAAACGAAGTTGGATTTCATCCCAAATTCAAGGTAAGATCTTTTATTCAGTTTTTGACTTTTTGACTTTTTGACAATTATAGGAAATGATGTAGGTTAAGAAATATTGATGTTTTGTTCTGGGGGATTGTGTTTTCAGGATGTTGAGTTAGGAACCCCGCGGGTACAGAGCCAAAATTTTGTAGGAGCTTTTCAGAGTTAAGGTAAGGGAAATATGCTATGCTAGGAGTTTTCATAATGCTATTAGAGATTTTATCGACACATGTTTATGCCAGTTTACTATACAGTATTTACAAATTATGGGTTTAAATACTTGTGTGGCCTAAGTAGACTTTTTTGTGACAATGCAATTTATATAGTTTTTATAATATATATATATATATATATATATATATATATATATATATATCATACTATACTGAATGCATGAAAGAAGACAATATATACAATTCACATAGTATTTCCCAGTGTATAGAGTTATACAGAATATATAGTTACAGATATATATTCGCAGAAAATTATACAGAGTTTAGTATGCCATGTTTCCTATTACCATAACATACAGAGTATACAAATAGGGAATATAGACAGTGATATAGACATATATATATATATAGAGGTAGCATCAAGATGCTACAGATACAGTATACAAAGTTTATAGTATTTACAGTACAGAAAGATAGCATGAGGGTAATTTTGGAAACATGGCGAAAACAGAAAATGAGTATATATGTATGTATGTATATAGTATCAGATCCTTGTGGAAAGATTACAGAATATTACAGTACAGATATAGATTACAGAGCACGGTACCGTTGTTATATTCAAACAGAGTGCAACCACACAACTCAGATAGTGTGTGGGTACCATCTAACCGTGCTCAGAGAGGATGCAACTCCCCAGTACGCTGGGTAGAGGGGGCCGGTTAGACGAGGTAGCAGCCAGTCCCGCGCCTAGGAGAGGATGCAGTTTGACCGGGCTGGGGTAGTGTAGAATATATTGACTTATCTGGAGGGTCGACTAGATAGAGTCCCGCCTACGGGCCGCACAACCCTGTTATGAGGGGTCAAATCATGACGTACAAAGTCCTAGGGAATAAGTATAGTTATATATATGTATGCAGTTTTATAGTATATGATGAGTATAGTATGATATTATTAGTATGAAAAGTCGAAAATATAGACAATACAGTATATTTTAAATTGAGAAAGAAATATATGCTTTACAGATTATTTATTGCATTACAATTTATCTGCTAATTTTAAGTATTCTTAACTTAGTTGCCACACACTAGTAATAACATATTCCCACTTACTGAACGTCGACTCACCCCATTATTTTACTATTTTTCAGGTGAGCCAGCTAGGTGAGCAGATCAGGCTCGCGAATAGAAAGTAGTTAGATCACCCTGGTTATAGGGTGAGTTTTTGTCAGAGCTGTATATTTTTGAATAGATGATGCTGGAGGGGTATTTTTGTATGACCATGGTCTGTATATACAGAATTCTGGTATTGCATAGTAAATAGGTAAATGTTTGCATGATTTATGCTCCCGTTGCTTAGGTATGGATGTGGATATATGTATATATATATAAAATGAATAGAATTTGAGGATGTTACAATAACACTATACAATACAATATAGTTCGAAAACATTTTCATACAATTCCAATATATTCACAAATGCATTCCAATACATACGATACCCAAAACATACGGTTAGTGTCGTCACCCTAATACGCAACTACGCTATATGAAACCCGAAACTTCAAGCGATTACATTGCCAATACTATGTGCCTGAAGTTTCACAGCGATTACATTGCCAACATGCAACTACTCTATGAAACCTGAAACATCACAGTGATTACATTTCCCTACAGTGTAGCTCACACTCCTCAGTGACCAGCCAGGATACGTAGTGATATTTCACACCTTCGGATATAGAGCTGGACACTCTCGCCCAAGATTTTTACACCGGTACATGGCGCAACGTACGGTAATTAGCCGCCACATAGTTGTTTCAGCGTACGGTAATTAGCCGCCCCTAGACGATTTCACAAAACCTTGAATCATTTTGGAGTTCACACTCCTATACATATCAGCGTACGGTAATAAGCTGCAACTAGCTATTTTACAAATACCTGGAACAAATACATATAACCATACACTCCACACTTATTTGGTTTACGGCAAATCATATCGTTTTTTATTTCAAGTATACAGTTTATGCAAATATAGATAACAGTCATCTCAATAATACAATTTAAACAAAACATACAGTTTTCCAAACAAAGCAGAGATGATACCTAAAATCCCCAAATTTTCCTGAAAACTATAACCCGAAAATCCCGTATTTTACCCTATAGATTCCCCCAAATAAGTTACCAAAACATATATACAATCGTAGCCTACAAGCTTATCGATCCTGATTTCGAAAATAAACTAAATCCCCTTACCTTAACCTGAATTCCAACTATGAACTCTACGGTCCCCAAAACTATGAACCGAGACTCCAAAACCTAGAAACCATAGTACAATACATGCTTACAATTCGTACTCCTACACATATTCTGAATCAGAAACAAAAATTGAGCCTTGCCTTGATTTTAGCCCGAAACCCGAAAACGCTCAAAACGAGATTTCGATCCGTTAGAAACATAGAGAATCCTTCCTTGATCCTCGCAGTAACGTTGGATTCATGAATCAGGCGACGAACGACGAAGAAATCAAGAGAGAGAGAGTTCTTCAAGTTTTAGAAAAAAAGAGAGAGAGAGAGAGAGAGAGAGAGAGAGAGAGAGAGAGAGAGAGAGAGAGAGAGAGAGGATATTTTGAGATTACTTAGCTTAGAAGCAATGGAAACTGATATTTATAGCCCTTGACTTAGCCGCCCTCGTCAATGAATTGGCGTCCTCATCGACGAGTCTACCATTGCCTTCGTCGACGAAGCGGTGGCCTCGTCGACGAGCCTGAGATCCTCAGTTTCCCAAAATCTCTCGGCTTCTCCTCGTCGACGAGCCTTTGAATTTCGTCGACGAGAATAGAAAAGACTTCGTCAATGAAACTTGCCCAAATTACCACTTTACCCTTCTTTCAAACATTTTATCCATATACTACGGTTCGAGTTCTTACAATTTCTACTTTGTTTGGAAATCTATATGTTGTATTTAAACTGTATTATTGAGATGACTGAATCCATTTTTGTATAAAACTGTACACTTGAATTGGAAAACGATATGATTTATGGTATATCAAATAAGTGTGGAATGTATGGTTATATATAATTGTTTCAAGTATTTTGTAAAACAACTAGTGGCGGCTAATTACCGTATGCTAATGAGTGTAGGAACATGAGTTCCAAAATGATTTTAGGTTTTGTGAAATCATCTAGTGGCAGCTAATTACCGTACGCTGAAACAGTTATGTGGCGGCTAATTACCATACGCTATGCCATGTACCGGTTCATTACCATGGGTGAGAGTGTCCGGCTCTATATCCGAGGGTGTGAAATATCAGCAATGTGTTCCGGCTGGTCACCAAAGGGTGTGAACTACACAATATTTGGCGATGTGCCGCTGTGAGGCTTTGGTTTTCACAAGGTATTGGTTGCTTAAGTGTGATGACACTAACCGTATGTTTGGGTATCGTATGTACTGGAATGGATTTGTGAAAATATTGGAACTGTATGGAAATGTTTTGAAACCGTATCGTATTGTATGGTATTATGTTTTGCGTAAAATAACACTGGTATGTCACACACTTATATAGCCTGCTTTCTTCCTTATTGAGAGGTGCCTCACCCCGAATGTATATACAAATATTTTCAAGTCCTTCGGGTAGATGAAACTGACGTTCTATCATCTGAAAGCAAGGGTGTCGTTTAGCTACAGTTGTGTCTAGATAGGTATGAGTTTTGTAACTGGGCTGTAGTGATGGTTTTTGTAAACACCCGGAGTATGTCTTGTAATTATGGGAACGTATATCCTAGTGTTGTATAGACTCTAGTATGGTATGTTACATGGATAGATTGAACAATTTTCGTTGTGTATTTGATGAGTATGGACGTGTATGTGTATGTTTTGTAGGGCTTCCGTATACCCCACGGGGTCGGATCCTCTTCCAGTATTGTATTATGCATGTTTAATTAATACAGGGAGATGTTAGGTTACTATTTTCACACCTGGGACCCATCAGCGGGTTCAAGGCGTGACATGAAATCACCCCACTAATCTTGTATAACCATTTTTGGGGTTATTACTGAAACTCTCGTATATTTGATACCGTACTCAGATGTCGACATGACGTGTCACTTCGAGGCGACGACCTAGCCCACCCTTACCCACTTTTTGCTAAATTCAGGTGGTACAAGTGCAACATGTCGCTCGTAGGGGATGTCTCAGCAAATATTCGGTAAGGATTCATATCATAGTAATTTGACAAATTTTACGCTGGCTATCACCAACTTAACGCAACCCTCCTCCTTAACCAGAACTTAGGACCTACTGTGCGTGAAAAAATTAGGACTTTAGTACATTAAAGGTGAACTTAGTGGAAGACAATAAGTACATTCATTGAAAAAGACTTACATGCCCCTAAAGTATAATGTTCCCTATCATACAAGATAATGCGACACGATTTTAGTAAAAAGATATAGATTAATCATTGTTATGATTGATTGGGTGTATGGGTGTGAGTCAATGAGTTTTTTTATGAATATTAAAAAAATAAAACAAAAAATACAAATATGGAGGAAATGGAGAGAAAAAAAATACAAAAAATGTACCCAATCGACTTTGGGAAAGTCGATTTGGGTTTGAAAAAAAATTTGTTGTGGGATGGGACGACCTATGACTGTCAGTGCAGGGGGAGAGAGTAGAGAGGAGAGAGGTGAGAGGAGAGAGGGATGTGATGTTTGTCAAGATAAAAAAAAAAAAAGTAAAGGAGGATGGGACGGGGCTGTGTGCCCAGGAGAGGAGAAATGGCAGGGAAATATATTGAAAAAAAAAAGGTTGCATGCATGCAAAAATGTGAATTAAATTATAATAATTAATAAATTTAATTATCATTATTATTTTTTATACAAAATTAATTATTTTTTTATTCAAAATCCGCAATACATAATTTTTTTTAAATTTTCTATTGGTAGTTTTAAATTTATTTAAAAAATAAATAAACACAAGTCAAATTTTATAATTTTATAAATTAAAATTTTCCTACAAAAAATATAAATATGATTACTATTTTCACGACACCAGTACTTCCCACGCCACCTCGCCAACCACCTACATATCGTCTATGACTTTTCCATCGACATCTTCAGCCAGATCATCATCGATCACTTCTTGTACGAATCCTTAACCGCCGCTTGCCTGTGCCCAGGTCGGCCATTCACCGATCATCGTCCACCTCTGATTGCATCAAGCTCGCAACTGACTTTCTACCAACTTCCTACCGCGTACAGGCAGCGTGCACCAGCGCCTTAAACCCTACCAGTGCCTCCGAGAAGATGCCCCCTGCTTCTAAAATTGCTTTGACCCGGATAAGATATAGTCTCATTCCCGGTACTCCCAAAACTCCCACCTCGCTTGTCACGAGCGTTGACTCGTTTCACGAATGCATGTAAGCCATAATCAAACTTCAATTTGACCTCTGCTTATTTTTTAAAAATAATTTTATAACTATCGTTCAATATTTAAAAGACAATTTATGTATTACAAAATTTGACTAAAAAAATAACTATTTTTGTATAAAAAATAATAACAGCAATTAAATCCATTAATTATTAGAATTTAATTCACATTTTTTAAAAATATTTAAATATATATATTAATTATTATAATTAAATGGTAGCATAATGAATGAATTAAATGTCCTATCCCTCCCCCTTTCTTTTTCTTTTTAAATTTGGTTGACAGAGTCACAAACAATCACTCCGCTCCCCTTTTGCTGACACCCTCTCTTTCTTCCTTGCTGTTCCCTCACCTCTTTATTTTTTTTAAAAAATTAATAGCTAACAAAAGCGTCAATTTTTTTTTAAAAATTTATTTTAAAGCCTAAACTGACTTTTCAAAAATTGGTTGAGTATATTTTTATATTTTTTTCTCAATTTCTTTCTATTTGGGTTTTTTATTTTATTTTATTAATATTTTCGTAAAAACTCGTCGGTCAATACACCATAGTCCTATCGGCTTGAAATATTAAATCCACTTGTTTCCACGTCCGCGGGTCGGTGCGTTTCAGGAAAGCAAAAGTTTATCCGAATCTTTTACACGTGTCGCTCATGCAGAGAAGTGGGACCCCCAGTAGGACTCTTCTCTCACGCGAACACTGTTTCTGGACGGTCTTGATTGGCCAATCAGCAAAGACCGAATGGGTATGTTGTAGGGCCCCACGGTCCAATCTGAGGGACCCAACTCATTGAATCTGGGCCGTCGAAGTTTCGTTACGGCACTCAGCGGGGCCGCACATCGACGGCCGTTGAGCCCCGCCGATGTCACCCGGTCTGTTCCTTCTGGAGTGGCATGCCTCCTCTTGGCTTGTTGCACAACACACAGCGGCCGTCACAGACGCAGTGGCGGTGCGGTAATTAAAAGGAAACGTGAGGGTTTTAGTAAAAGCGATACTCGATCGTCGTCGCGATCTACGGCGACCTACTTATCGTCTAGGCGCGAAGGCGGAGAGGGCAATAGCAAACGACCCTCTTTCTCTCTCTAAAATTCTCTCTCTCTCTCTCTCTCTCTCTCTCTCTCTCTCTCTCTCTTTCTCTCTGTCTCTCCCTCAACTGAATCCACGAAGCAGGCGCAAGACGAAGAGTTTTTCTTTTTTCTTCTTTTGATTTTTGATTTTGATTTTTATTGTTAATAATAGCTAACGCGAAAAGCGACAGCAGCTCATCCATGGAGTCTCCGCCGTTAGCCACTTACATCCCCCAGAAATCGAAGTCTCTCTCTCTCTCTCTCTCTCTCTCTCTCTCTCTCCGTGCATTCGTTGTTTGCTGTGTCTCTCTTTCTTTAACTTTGTTTTTGGTATATCTTGCTCATCAACGCAGGAAGCGAGTTTTCTCGGACGGCAGTTCGAGTTCGTCGTGTATGGAGCCCGAGGTGGTAGAGATTATGCCTCCGATTGCGCGGGGTTCCAAATCCCTTAAACAGAAAGAGGTATCGGTCGTTGTAGATTGATCGCGCGAGGGATTCCTTTAGTCTTGAAATTGAATTAGTTTTTAATTAATCTGGGCGTGTGCAAGGAGATTAATTTTTGAGTAAATATTGTTCTTTATTAGTTATCGTGGATTCTTTGAAAGTGTGGACTTTGATCAAATATTGATGGATAGGATTTTGATTACATTGAGACTGGTTGCTACAATTCGACATCATGTAAGCAATGTGACTATGGTTGCTTTGCAATCCGACACTAATGTTTTGTTTGCAACTCCAGACTGCTGCTTTGCATATGTGCCGGTTTTAGTTGATGTTTGTGAATTATGATAATAGGATGACAAAAATACTGTTTTATTGCCATTTTTTTAATCCCGTCATCAGACTTGCAGCTCAATGGCTCGTCACACAGGCCCCCAGTGGCAGGTTGGGGAATCAAGTCCTAGTATCTGCATGGGCCAAGATGTTCTTTTTTATTATTTTATTATTTTGGTTGAGGGGGTGGTTTTGGGTTGTTTAGGTTAGGCTGGCCCAGAAGGGGAGTTTAGGCAGTAAGGTTGTCGCCGTATGACCTAGAGGTAATGGTTTTGAGGCATGAAAATAGTCTCTCGCAAAAATATAGGATAAGACTGCGTACTATAGATCCATTGTGGTCCGCCCCTTCCTCGGACCCTGCATACATAGGAGTTTTGTGCACGGGGTTGCCCTTAGGTTAGGCTGGCCCACTTGGGGCCATTGCATAGATACACCCCTTTGAAGGCTCTTAAAAAGGATAAATTTGTCACATAGAATTTAGCTGGTGTTGTGCAAAGTATACACCCATACGCAGCGGAAACACAAATTGAATCGGAACGTTCAATGCAGCAACCAACGAAAAACAATACGTAAACAATCAATCATAAAGAGAATAAAGGAAAGCAATAAAATCATACGACACAAGAATTTATGTGGTTCGGCAATGTGCCTACGTCCACGGGAGCAAGCAGCTGATTTTCACTATCGTATCAAATAAGGGTTACAAAATAATGTTTATATGCTAACTCTATGCGTACAGAAGACTTAAAAATTATCTAAAGTAGTCCTGTAATAATCCTCGGAGGAAAATCCTTTGAAATCCTCAATTTACTGATTCCTGATTCAAATTTCGTAATCAATGCCGAACAATATCGTCGGTGGTTTTAGCAAACCGTCGACCGTTTAATGTTGAGAATGAAGTAACCAGACTGAAACCATAGACGGTTTTCTCTTGAGAGCAAACCGTTGACCCAATTGTCAACGGTTCCTTCCTGCAGCTTAGCTTCCTTGTTCTTGCTTCACCTTGCTTTCCTTGAGCATGTATCCCATTCAATATGAGCCATATACTCTAACAATTTCTACCTTGGCGAATATTCACCCCTTAGGAGAAATGTGATAGCATAACCTGCATCTCCACTTGGGACAGTAGATTGGGATGCCTCCCATCTAGCACCTGAAGATGTTATCAAGTTGAAGCAATGCTGAACTTGTCTTTTGTAATAGACTTTGTAAATATATCAGTTGCATTCTCAGACGTGTGAACTTTCTTAAGTAGTAGTTCACTGGAGGCAACCAGTTCCCTGATCTTGTGAAATCGTACATTTATGTGCTTTGTTCTCACATGATACACCTAGTTTTTCGTCAAATAAATGACACTCTAACTATCACACTATAGCCGAACTCCACCTTGCTGGATACTTAGCTCCTTGTCCAATCCTGTAAGCCATAGCGATTCCTTGGCAGCCTTAACCACTACCATGTACTCCGATTCATTAGTTAGATAAAGCAACGAGTGATTGCACCATAGATCTCCAACAAATAAGTTCACCTACAAGGGTGAATACATACCTTATGGAAAACCTCTTGTCATCTAACTCCCCTGCACAGTTAGCATCCACATAACCTACCACTGATGGATCGCTCTGTTGTCTGCTAAACATAATGCCGTAGCCTGTTATGTCCCTCAAGTATTTGAGAATCCACTTGACTGCATCTCAATACTGTCGACCCGGATTCGAAAATAACTTGCTCACCACACTGACAGCTTGTTCCAGGTCCGGTCTTGTACATACCATAGCATACATCAGACACCCCACTGCACTGACATAAGAGACCTTTAATATGTCACAACCCTCATGGTCTACTTTGAGCACTGGGCGGTAGACAACTTAAAATGATTCGCTAATGGTGTACTCACTTGTTTAGCATTAGTATGCTAAACCTCTCCAACACCTTCTCCACATAGCTACCATTAGATAACCACAATCTTCCTGTAGTTTTGTCTCTGCGAATCTCCATCCCATGAATCCTCTTGGTCGCACCCAAGTCTTTCATGTCAAACTCTTTACTCAACAGTTTTCAACTGATTTACCTTAGTCATATTTCTTGCAACAATCAGTATGTCATCAACATAAAACAACATAAATATGAGTGAACCATCCTTAATACTCCTCACATAGACGTAGCAATCGTACTCATACATCATGTAGCCAATACGGATCATGTAGGAGTCAAATCGTTTGTACCACTGCCTTGTAGATTGCTTTAGTCCGTAAAGTGACTTCTTTAGTTTACAAACCAAGTGCTCTTGTCCAGGTTGGCAAAACCCTTCTAGCTGTGACATGTAAATCAGCTCCTCCAAATCACCCTGGAGAAACGTTGTCTTTACGTCCATCTGCTCCAGATGCATGTTGTAATGCGCCACCAATCCCAACACTACCCTGATGGAAGTGTGTTTGACCACAGGAGAGAAGATTTCATCATAATCAACTCCTTTCCTCTACGAGTAACCTTTTGCTACCAACTGAGTTTTGAACTTCTCTCTCTTTTTTTCTGAAACCGCTTCTTTCTTCCTGTACACTCACTTGCATCCTATCGCCCTCTTCCCTGCTGGAAGCTCCACCAAATCCACGTCTGGTTCTTATGCATTGATTCCATCTCCTCCACCATAGCGCCCATCCAACTACTTTTCTCTTGGTTGTGCACTGCCTCCTGAAAGGTAGTAGGATCCCTGCTTCTAGTGATAAGTGCATAAGACACAAGATCATCAAAACCGTACTTGGGCAGTGGCTAGATAGTGCGTCTGGGTCTATCTACGACAATACTGCGATGGTGCTGCTGGTCTCTTGAGTTAGAACTCCCTGCATCCTGATAATTGTTATCTCCACCTTGAGTCTCTAACTCCACCCGCACTACACGTTTGTTGCTGCTGCAATTTTCTAGCACCGATTTCTCTTATTCTTCCTGAGTACGCTGCATCATGGCTTTCTCATCAAAAATCACGTCTATACTGATCACTTCTTTATTTGCCATAGGATCCCACAGGTTGGACCCTTTCACTCCTTTCTGATATCCCAGAAAGATGCATCGTCTAGACTTCGCCTCAAGTTTTGATCTTTCCTCACTAGGAACGTGTACGTAGGATGGCCACCCAAATACTCTCAAACCAAAGTAGTCTACCTCGTTACTTGTCTATACCTCCTCTGCAAATTTACCATCTTGTGATGCCCTTGGTGATCGGTTAACCAAGAAACACGCCATATTCACCGCCTTGGCCTAGAAATTCTTATCGAGCCCAGCATTCAACCTAAGACACCTAGCCCTTTCAGCTAGGGTGTGGTTCATCCTTTCCGCCACATCATTTTGTTGTGGCGTCTTGCGTATTGTAAAATGTTTCCTTATGCCATGTTGCTCGCACAACCCTTTGAAGCTTGAATTTTGTGTACTCAGTGCCATTGTCTGACCTAAGGCACTTAATCTTTCTCCCGATCTAGTTTTCTACCTCAGCTTTCCACAATTTAAACTTGGCAAGCGTCTCTGACTTGTGTCGCATGAAGTACACCCAGACCTTTTATGAGTAATCATTAATGAAACTCATAGAGTATATATTCCCTCCTCGTGATGCTACTCTCATTGGCCCCTAAACATCTAAATTAATGTAATCAAGGATTCCCTTCGTCTTGTGCATAGCTGCCATGAATTGGACCCTATTATATTTCCCAAGCACACGGTACCTGTAGAAATCCAGCTTGCATGATTTGACCCCCTTCAAAATATTTCTTTTATGAAGCTCCTTCATTCCACGCTCACCCATATGCCCTAACTGCATATGCCACAAGACAGTGCTATCTGACTTAGACTCTGCAGCTGCAGCTCCACCTACAACTATAGTATCTAGTAGTGTATAGATATTCCCTGGTACTTTGTGCCCTTTCATCATAGTCAGAATATTACTTACATTCATTACCTCACTTTCAGATTTGTAACTAAACCTGTTACAGTTTAAAGTGCCAAATGAAAACAAATTCTTCCTTAACTCCGGTATATGCTTGTCATCGCATAATGTCCTCACCACACTATCATACATTTTGATTTTGATGTTCTCCATTTTGATAACTTTGCATGAAGCATTGTTTCCCATCAGAATAGATTCAGAATTCACCAATATGTAAGTGGTGAGCAGATCTTTGTTGGGTGTCATGTGATAAGAGCACGCCGAATCTAAGATCCAAGAATCCTTGAGACCATCTGAATCGGATAAAGCCAAGAGCATATCACCATCACTGCTCCTAGAGTCCCCTTTCACCACATTGGCCGTGTTTGATGAACCTTCTTTATTTTCAGCATTCCCCTTTTTCCTCTCTGGACAATATGTTTTTATGTGCCACTTTTTTTCGTACTTAAAACACTGTACGTCCTTCCTCTTCTTGGAATTAGACCGAGCCTTATTGTTACTCGGTTCGCTCCGGAACTTGCTTCCCCACGATCTTGATTACCTTTCACCACAAGCCCTTCACTTTGAGAATTCTCATCGCTGGCCTTCTTCCTTTGATGGAAACTCAACAGGGCACTCGTGATATCGTCCAATTCTAGAGTTTCTTTCCCCCATGTCAGTGTCGTAACCAGATTCTCATACATAGTAGACGTAGGTAGGGAATTCAGCAGCATCAATGCCTTGTCCTCTTCCTTGAACTTCACATCAACCCGCTTCAGATCACTAATAATCTGATTGAATACGTTGATGTGTTGATTCAAATCTGAACCCTCTTTGATCTTAAGCCAATATAGTTTTTGCTTAAGTTACAACTTGTTCGTCAATGACTTGGACATGTACCGACTATCCAGTTTCAGCCAAACTGCCACTGGCAATTCCTCATCCATGACATGATACATCACCTCATTGGCCAGACAAAGCCTGATAGTAGTTACAACATTCGCGTTCAACTCCTTCCAACTCATGTCGTCAATGCCTTTCGGTATTTTTCCGTATAATGCCTTCACCTTACCTTGTTGCACCAACAAGTCCTTAGCCCTCCTCTGCCAAAGTTTGAAATTTCCTGTTTCATTGAACTTAACAACATCGAACTTTGCAGAAGAAATCCCAGCCATTGCAACCAATAGCTCTGATACCAATTTGTTGTGCAAAGTATACACCAATATGCAGCGGAAACACAAATTGAATCGGAACATGCAATGCAGCAACCAATGATGAACAATACATAAACAATAAATTACAAAGAGAATAAAGGAAAGCAATAATATCACACGACACAAGAATTTACTCGGTTCGGCAATGCCTACGTCTATGGGAGCAAGCGGCTGATTTTCACTATCGTATCAAACAAAGGTTACAAAATAATGTTTATATGCTAACCCTATGCGTATAGAAGACTTAGAAATTATCTAAAGTACTCCTGTAGTAATCCCCAGAGGAAAATCCTCTAAAACCCCCAATCTATTGATCTTCCTGATTCAAATTCTGTAATTAGTGTCGAACAATACCGTTGACGGTTTAATGTTGAGAATGAAGTAACCAGACTGAAACTGTCGACGGTTATCTCTTGAGAGCAAACCATTGACCTAACCATCGACGGCCTGAAATCGTCGACGGTTATCTCCTGAGAGTAAACCGTTGACCCAACTATCGACGATTCCTTCGTGCAGCTCATCTTTCTTGTTCTTGCTTCACCTTGCTTTCCCTGAGCATGTATTCGACCCAATATGAGCTACATACTCCAACAACTAGTGAATAACAACAATGATTAAATTTGTATGCATTATTTGATTTATAAATATAAATTGATGTTTTACATTAAATTGTGCATTGAAAAGCATAGAACGAGAAACATTACTAAGTAAATGATGGGTAATAAGCATACTAACTAGAGTAGTAGACTATGTTCTTTAAATTAAATTCAAAGTTAAAATATAACTAAAATTTTCAATTTATAAAATGGTAAAATTCAGAATTTTATATAGAGCAAAGTACACTGATAATTTTGTTAGATAATTTTTTTCATCATAAATGTACTTTTAAATATCTAAAAGTTTAATCCCTGCAAATTTAATTGTATGAATGACATCAATATTTTTACTTTTGACAGTTGTAAAAATAATATTATTTTTAATATAGTGCCAATAGATTCCATTTTCTTAAATTAAAATTTTAGATTGGTGCTTAATATATTGCTACCGTCGCTTCCTTATGAAATAAGAGATATATTTAAAATTTTGCAATTTTGCCTACCAATTGATGCTATAGTGATGGAGGATTGCTTGTGAATAATTTTAGTTGATCATATTTCTTTTGAAGACTTAAAAATTAGAGATTTTGTTAAAAAAAAAAAATATGTATATATTTTAGGAATTTGAGTTAATTTAGGTTATTTTGAATATTTTAGATACTTTGGGGTTAATTTGTAACTATTTGTGTTATTTATAATGCTTGGTGGGTAACTACTTTCTTTGAGTTGTCAAGATACTTATCAGACTTGAATTAATATTTAAGATTTCTTTGCCCCCCTCTATCCTGCATCTCTCTCCCTCTTCTTCCTTCATCCTTCTCCTTCTTCTCTTTCTCCTCTTTTTCTTTCTCTTCCATGATTCTCTCTGTTCTATTCCTATTGCTGTTGTGTCTTCAATCTTATAGTGAGTTATGTTTGTGGTTTCTTATTGTCCTTATTTGTTATATCTATCTCATTTATCTGATTGTATTGAGGAGATGTTAAAACTTTTTCTATGTGCCTTTTTTTCCGCATGCCTAGAAGGATTTGGTTTGTGCAGTGTACCTTGAAGAATTATTTCTTTAAGAGATAAGAATCACAGTTGTCATAGGTTCTAGGGCAAGGTGCATTAATGCAAGTACAACATGCACCAAAGCATAAGGTCTTTAGAGCCTATGTGTGAGGCACAACCGTAATTAAGTTATGAGAAGTAAAGAACATTTATTTATATTCAGTGTAAGATGCCCTATCCTGATTTTAAATAAAGGCCGCAACCGTTACGTAAAGGTTTTTTGGGTTACTGATACCGTTACACACCGCGAAATCGGTGGGAAAAAAAATCACGACCGTAGCAGCCGTTATGGACCGCGACTGTTACGTAGAGGCTGCTACAGTCGTTACGTAACCACTACAGGACCGTTACACCAAAAAAATATTTTATTTTTTACTTTTTCTTCTCAATTTTTCTCTTTCTTTCATATGTCATTCTCAATATACCAAGTGGCAAGAGGGGGAAGAGATTATAATGAGGATGACAATGATACAAAATTTACAATTTCTTTAAATACTCACAATAGATGCATTAATTAACAATTTCAAAATACTAACTTGTTAGGAATTTTTTTTTTTAATAATATTAGTAATGTGATATTTATGTTCTTTATTTTTCAACTTCAACCTTCTTTCTTTTCTAGTTATTTTATATTTATATTATTCATATGTCTTATGTGACTAATAGATTAATGGAGTGTATAATGTATTTTATTTTATTAATTCATTAAGCACACATAAGAATTTATCACAAATAAGAACAATGAGAAGTATAAATACGCGCACACACGTAATTTTCTATCAATGATGGTTTAAAACAAATGTAAACTTGTTGCCCTTACCAAATAACTTAGTTACTCAAACTAAAGGGTCCAAAATACACTAAAACCCTTTCTATGAATGGCTAAAAGCTTAAAACATGCAAGTACGCTAATATGCACAAGGTTGTGCGTGCTTCAAAAAAATTCACGGCCGTTACACCCGCTTCCCGTTATGTAACATCCGCTACTCCTGCTTCCCGTTACACCCGTTACTGTTACGTTACGCTACCTTCTACCGCGATTTAAAACCATGTGCCCTATGTAACGTTTTCTCAAGGTGTAACTGCATCAGCAATAGTACTTGAATTAAAAATACTAAGAAGGAAGGAAAGTGGGAAAGAAACCATGTCAAAAGAGAATTTACAACTCAGGAGCGTGGCAATGATGCAGAAAAAATAAAATAAAGAAAAGAGAGTTAAACCAATTCTTGAAAGAAGAAGAAGAAATAAGAAATGGCTTCTTTGCATTGCAGCATGTTAATGCTGTTAAAAGTAATAAGAACAATAAGAAAAGCTCTTCTGATGAGGGAGCACCTTCTCCAGTGAGTGAAAAGCTCCACTATTGAATCCAGTCATTCAAGATAAAATCCGATAAGCTTGTGGTCTCCTGCATTGAAGCCTTTGTCTTTTTGGTCTTATCCATGAAATTACTGCAGCTCCTCGACCTTCGTTCATGATTTCATTCCAAAGTCATGTTCACTTGAACATTACAAACCTTTCCCTGAACCCTTAAGTTATTATTCATCTCTTCTCGATCTCTTATCTCTGTATTTTCTGAAATCGTTTGATTCTCTTTTTTGATTCGTATCTATATTTTTAGCCTACTAATTCTTGATTGAGCCCTTATGGCTTTCAATAAATGGAGTATCATCATTCTTTCAAGGCAGGGAGAAAGTATTCCAATTTGCAGCATTGTTATCAAATTTTTATTGGGCTTAATCATGGTGGGCGTGACAGGGCTGGGCTAAATAATATGGGCTTCAAGCTCTTTAATTCTGTTCAAACCTGGGCAATTAGAAGAGACACCTAAACTGAGCTTGGAATCCTAGCCACGGAATGCTCAAGATAGTTTTAAAAAGGGAAAGGGCAGTTCAGACTTCAGAGTTGGAAACAGAAGGGTTTACGGCTGATTGTGATTTGAAAGCTGTTCATAAGGAAGTTCAGGGATTTGGAAGGCCATCAGCTATGAGGAAAGAAGGGATTTGAGTGGAAGATGTAGCTATGCAAAGGGCAAGCAGGTGCTGGTTCAGGGTCTCAATCAAAAAGTTTAGCTATTGAGGAGGCTGCGGAGTTTGCTTCTGAATTCTGATGAACAGATTTTTTCTATTCATTCAGATCATAGCCTGTTTAGTGAGCTTTTCTTCACTCTTCGCTGGTACGAGAAATGCAAATCAGAGTATGGAGGAATCAAAATTGAGGAAAAATTATTTATGCGAATCAAATCAAGGCCTGTTAGATGACAAAATTGGGGTGGAGGATGAGAGCATTCATTTTTCAGTCATGTCCAAGTAACGAGGGACTTTCACTAAGTTCTATGGATTTTGGGGGTCATTTGTTGTTGGGCAGCAGGAATGGGAGGATGGTGGTCGTATAAATTCCTCTGAAGAAGCATAGTTGGTGTTCAGTAGTTTAAGTATTTACATGACCAAGTAGGAGAGTCAATTTACGAGGGGGCCTTTGGCCATTTTTCACTGTTCTTGTCCCAACAATGTACTCATTGGATCTTCTTCTGGTACTAAATAGGGGACTCTTGTGATGATTTTGGACGTTCAAGGGGCTTGGATCCTCAAAAAGATTTTCTAGTTACTGTTAATTTGTTCAAAGATATTGAGATTTCTTTCACAATGGGAGGATTTTAATGAGGGAGGAGCTATATCCATTGGCCCATTGGGGGGGGGGGATTGGAGAGAAAATTGGGATCCATAAATTCTTCTTGAGGGGTTGGGATTTAAGTTAATGAGTCTATTAGGGCAAGAGCTGAAAGTGGGTAGTGTTTTCGTAGGATGTACGAGAGGATAAAGAAAAGAAAACTAAACGATTTAAAGAAATTAGTTTCCTTTGTGAAATTTTTTTAGGAGGGGGGTAAATTAATTAAAATGTTAAGATTGTTAGTTGGAATGTTTGGGGTCTAGGGGATGTGAGGAAGAGGGGGCTGATTTGGGAGGTTGTGCTTAGAAGTTCTCCCAATATTGTTTTTCTTCCGGAAACTATACTTGAGAGTGTGGATTTGTGGTGGGGGTGGTTAGTAGTAGTGTTTGGGAGGGTACGTATAAGGATTGGGAGGTTCTTCATTTGAATGAGGTGGCTTGGGGGATGCTTATTGTGAGGGATACTCAGTTCTATTTGTAAATTAAATTGTCTTGTTTGGATTGCTTTCTTGTCATTGTTGTAAGAAATTAGAGGTAGGGGCCGGTGGTGGGTCACGTTGGGCTATGGTCTTATGAGAGTAGCTCTTAGGCCTTATTCGTGGGATGAGTTAGCTGTGGTGTATGTCATCCTAGGTGGATTTTAGGGGGAGATTTCAACTTTGTAAGTTTTGTTGGGGAGAGGAAAGGGGGAGTTAGGTCTAGCTCTAGTATGTTATATTTTGATAATTTTGTTTTGGAGTGTGGTTCATCTTTGAATAATGCTCTTTTTTACCTGGATTTTGAGTGGGAGACGGTTCTGGGTCTAACATGGTTTCAATATGGCTTTCTTCAGGATTTTTGGGATCTGGTTAGGAGAATTTAATTAAGAAATGAGTTCAATGGCAATGAGATTGTGGGCAAAAGCATTAATTCTACCTTTGTTGCTTTGGTGCCTAAGAAGAGTTTGTCAATTGTGGCGATTTTTGCCCTATAGTCTAGGTACTATTGTGTATAAGATTATGGCTAAAGTTCTTGCAGATGGGCTGAGCTTTGTGATTGGAGCCACTATATCTCAGGCTCAAAGTGTGGGGTAGGTAGATTGTGGATGCTATTTTAGTAGCAAATGAGATTGTGGAGGATATGAGGAGGAAGAGTGTGGAAAGGCTTATGATCGAGTTAGTTGGAATTTTTGAAGGTTATTGCTAGAACAGGATTTGGGGAGAGATAGAGGAAGTGGATGATTGTCCAATGATTCTTCTTCAGTCGTTAGTAATGGTCAACTTAAGTCCTTTTTTAAGGCATCGAGAGGTGTTATATAAGGGGATCCACTTTTTTTTTTTTTTTTACCTCTCCTCCTGTTCTCATGCTTGATACTTTGAAGAGGTTGATAGATAGAGCAGTGGATCGTGGTTTTAGGAGTAAGGAGTGAGGGATAGTGGTGTCTCATTTTTTGATGACATGATTTTTTTCTTGGATGACCATGAGGATTTTTTCCCAAATGTGCTGACCATCTTACAAAATTTTGAGATTGTTTTCGGCTTGAAGATAAAATTTGGGTAGTGAGATAGTCGATATCAACTTCAGTAATTCTAGTTCTTTGGTCTTTGCCTCTTTAGCTGGTTTTATGTATTTTTGAGGGCCTTGTCCCGCCCGCACCTGGGGGGGGCGGGGTGGGGGGGAGGTTAATCCTAGATTCGTTGGGTTTTGGGCTTATGTATTGGAGAAGGTGTCTATGCAATTTGATGAGTGGAAGGGTTGTTTTTTGCCCCCCTCCTAGGTGTTTGTCTAGTATCTATGTGTGTGTACATAAATATTTTCATTTTTAGAGTTTTGATGGCTAGGATAATTGAGAGAGTTGGAGATTTCCTTTTGTTTGGGGGCTGGGGAGAAGATCATTTGGTTAGCTGGAAGGTGGTGTGTAGCGTGTAGGTCTAAGGAGAGGGGAGTTTGGGTCTTGGTAATTTGGTGTCTAAATACTTTGACACCTATAAACCAAATATACTTAAGAATGATAAACAAAAGCAATTCTCGTATAATTTTATGAAAAATGGATAACATATTTTTTAAAAGAAAAAAGCTTGCTTAAATGGATCCTTATGAGTAATCCATGGAACATTGTTCTTATTGTATAGCACATGGTTAAAACCAATTTATTTCTTTTGTATAAATGTTTATGGTGGTTTCTTTTAGAGGAGAATTCCCTTGCCATAAAGATATTAAAAGCAAATTTGGTATGCATGGGAATGGGTGGTCGCAAATATGGGGATAGATGTTCCTTTGAGAGTCCTTGGAGGTGTATTTCACAATTTTATTCTCGTTTTATCCGTTTTGGTAATAGATCTTATATTCATTTTCGGAAAGATATTTGGATAGGTGATTCTACACGGCTAATTTTTTCCTCATCTTTATGGCCTATTCTAGTTGCACAATGGGGCTTGATGGGGAAAACTTTTCTAGGGTCCATTTTCATAGGCTTTTTGACAATAGAGAGATGGATGAACTCATAGCCTTCCTGGGCTTGTGTGAGGGTTTCTGTCCTTCTAATAGGAGGTACACTCAGTTGTGGGCTATTCATTCTTCATGGAAGTTTTCTTGTAAGTCCTTTTTGATAATTTGATTCTGGTAAACTTGCCGTTTGAGCTTTATGGTTGTATTTGGAAGGCCCAGGTTCCCTCGAAGATTAAAGTTTTTATTTGGTTGGTTGTTCTTAATAGAGTTAACATCAACAATTTGTTTTAGAGTAGGAGGCCTTCTAAGGTGTTACCTTTGGAAGAGAGCTATCGTTGTTCTGATAGTTTAGAATCAATTCCTCATCTCTTTTTGCATTGATTTTTTCCTAGGATGGTTTGGATTTTGAAATAAGCTTTTTGATATGCATGGTGGCAATTGGGTGTGCGCTTATTAGGTGGAGGGGTTTGTTGGCTACTTCCTTTATGGGTTTGAGGTGGTGATGGTTTGAAGTTCTGGAAGTGTGGGATTTTTGCCATTTTATGGGCTATTTGGTTGGAGAGGAATGCTCATATCTTCATGGGGTAAAATGTCTTCATCTTTGGGCTTCCGTAGATGCATGTTTTTAAGGCGTTTGTTTTTTGGAATTACAGTGTGATTGGAAAGCTGTTTTATTTTAACTGTATTTTTTTTTTCTTTTTATTCATTTTCTTTATCAAGAGGAGTTCTTATGCTTCTTTTCTATGTATGATATTTCCTCTTTAATTATATTTCTTCTTTTTCTGAAAAAAAAAAAAGAAATTTAGGTATTTAAAAAAAAAAAAAAAAAAGTTTCAACCTAGGTTTTTGAACAGAAAAAGACTTGCAAGGGATGGTTTCCATCTGGGATTTGATATCCACAAATTGCAAGATGTCATATTAGCACTTGGAGCCACACGAGTGAAATATATAGTTTGGATTGGGGGTCCCAATGATGTGGGTTCATATCATTTTAGGGGGTCCAAACATTTATATGACATTGATACAACAATTGGCAGAAGAGTTTGTTTTGTTGTCGGCACAGGTTAGCAATGATGAGCTAAAGCGCGCTGAATTCATCTTGATTGCGATTGAGTTGAAGTGAATTTTGATTGTGGTTCAGTAATTGATTGCCATTTTTTTGTTGCAATGGTGAAAGCTAATCTTCTAGTTAAGCAATCATTGTCAAATTCTTGCGCAAATAATGCAGATGAGTTCAAGAAATCAACTGGTTTGGATCTGAACTTGCTGATGAGCAAGAATAAAGAGGTGAATCTGATGTTGCTGAAGCATCTGCAAGTTGGAGTACCCTATTCAAGAGTGATCTTGTTTGTGAATCAGAATTACAATTTTTTGAACTTTCTCTGGGAGACAGAAGATTGGTTGTTAATTCTCCAGCAGAATTGTTTGAAATGGGAGTTGATAAGTGGAATGGTACCTTGATTGGTAATTCTTTGGTAAGCCACCTCCATACTCTTATTTGTGTTACGTGATTGAAAAACTTGGGAAGAAAATAGAAGATGTGGAGATTTTTTCACTTGCTTCTGGATTGTACATTTTTCGATTTGCTAAAAGGGATGATATGATGTGGATTCTTGAAAGCAGGCTGTGGTTTATTGGCAATTATCCAATTTTCTTTCTGAATGGAAGCCTACACATGAATTGGATGAACTAAAGTTGGATAAACTCCGTATTTGGCTGAAATTCAGTTGAATTCCTTCCATTTACTGGACTCAATCTTGTCTAAGCTATATTGTCACTTCTATTGGTAAATACTTACTCTATCATGAAGCACAGATGAGCAATGAGAAATCTTTCTTTTGCAAAGATTTGCATTGAAATTGATCTTAAAAAGGATTTGCCATTTTATGTCAATGTTAAACTTCTTAATGATGAAATTTGTTCTGTTGATATTGAGTATTGGCAGAGACCACCAAATTGTGTCATATGTGCTAAATTAGGACATAATGAGAAAATTTGTAGGTCAGAAAAAGTTTGGATTCCTACAGGAAATCAAGGGAGTACTCAAAATGAGATAGTATCAGAGAAGAATTCTGCTATAACTGTATTTGAGCAATCTGTGATTGCTGGTAAAGGGGATGTTGACTTTACTGAAGTGAAGCAATTTGTAAAAAATTCTGAGATTTCCAAGATGAAAGAGACTGAAGGTTCTCAGCCTGTTGTTAAAAAATCTGATCTTATACTGGTATCAAACGGTTTTGAAATCCTGGATCCTAGTATATCTTCTGAGAAGTGTTGTTCCTTTGTGAGCTTGAATAAGGATATGGAAATTTCTGGTAATTTAAGCCCAAAAAAGGATGGGTTGGATCTTCCTTCAGGGTCCATTATAAGAGTGGGGAAATTTTCTCAAAATAGTTTGCAGAGTCAAAAGTGCACTGAAATCTCTGTAGGTTGTAGTTCTAAAAAGCAAGAAGTGAAGTGAGGGGATAATAAAGCTAAGAAGAAAGGAGGCCTCCAAATAGGCAAATTCAGCCAGAAGAAAATACTAACCTTCTTTGTAAATGAGCTGTATTATAGCATGTTGGAAAGGGGATTGAATAGCCCTTTAAAAATAAAGGAAGTTAAAAGATTCCTTTATGAATATAAGTTTCAGTTGTTTGGTTTGCTACTTTGCTTGAAGCAAACATCAAGTCCAAGAAGTATAATGGAGTTACAAAGGCAGTCAAGGCTGGTTCTTCATCACCAATTATAATGTTAGTTTTCCTTATGCTAGAATTTGGTTTGGTTTCAATCCTAATTCTTTTTTTCAGCTTATTGAAGTGAAGAAGCTTGCACAAGTTATTAGTGTGCTTATGAAGTTTGAGAGTGCAATTTGTTGGTTCTCAGTTTTTTGTGGTCCTAATTCTGGGCATAAAAGAAAGGAGCTATGGTGCTTTCTAAAGAGGTTTTCTGCTGATATTAGTAATCTAACATGGATTGTAATGTGGGATTTTAATACTATCAAAGACAAGGCAATTCTGATTTCTCTACTGGAAGTGTTAACGGCTTTGTAAATGACTTTGAAAACCATAAGTGCCAAAATGGAAAATAAAACTATTCCCACAAGCAAGTGCCAAAATCATTGTTGTTTATTTATTTTGTACAAATGTTGTAAAACTGAAAAATTAGCTAAACTTTTTGTAATTCTTTGGAAAATAAAAATGGCAAATGAAAACTATTTTCCACAACTAAATGAAAATGCATGTTTTTTGTTTTTGTTTTTTTTGTTTTTTTTTCAGTTGCGTGGTAATGTTAGTATCTAAGTTGTTGTTTTTAGTTATTTATTTCTGGTTTTTCCCAGTTTTTCTCGGGAGATGTCTCATTCTCCGTCTTTTAAATTCTTTCTCTATTAATGAAATATTCTTTTGTTATAATAAAAAATGTTAGTACGTAAATTAGTCAATTTACATATCCATACTACAATAACAATCAAGTCTTAAGCCCCAATAATTGGGGTTTGTACATGAATCTTCTTCTGCTCATTTTGCATGATACAGGCAAAATATCTTTTGAAAGTTAAGCGTTGTCAAATCCTAATTCACCCCTCTTCATTTCTGTCTGATCTGACTAACATTGTAAGTGCCCAAATCATTTTAACTGCCCTTTCCTAATCTTTTACATGTTCTATGCTTAGCCTACCATGGATGTGTTTGTTTCTTACTTTATTTTTCAGAGCTATACCTCTTGTCCGTCTTAGCATTCTCATTTTTGCAACTTTTACTATTCAGATATGGTGCTTTTTGGTTCTGTATAGCCAGCTGGCTTTATGGTTGTTCTATAGGATTTGATTTTTGATTTTAATGGGATTCTAAGATTAGGGAATATGCCCAGATCACTTATCAGTTTTACATACCTCCTTTAACTCTCTGCATTACATTTATATTTTCTTCAATTTCTTTTTAGCTTGCATAGAAGATCAAATAGTACTGAAATCTACCAGTGCTAAGAATTTGTTGACGATAAATTATATATATTATCAATATTTTTTCCTAAATGACCGAAACTACATCTCTTGGATTCTCTTGGATTTTACCTTGTTCTACCTGTATCTTAAAACCTCTAGATTCTAATACTTATCTTCATAATTTCATCTTATATTCTATTCTTCATCTTGTTTCATGAATTAAGACACTGCCATTTGCAAACAACATAAATCATAGGACTTCATTTTGGATATTCCTAGTAAGTTCATTCATAAATAAAGTAAAAGGATAAGGACTCAAAGCATACACTTGACCTACCCCTATTGGATTGGAGTTTTCTTAGATTGTTTGCATGTAGCTCTAACACTAGTCATTGTCCCATCATACATATCCTTAGTGACATCCTAAGACCTACCATATAACTTTTCTATGTATTTGTAAAAAACTCTCTTTATGTCAATAGAAACCATGTATAGATCCCTCTTTTTCATGCATTTTTCCATTATTTTCCCTATTAGATATGTAGCTTCTTTAGTTTATCTCTTGGGCATAAGACAAACTAAATTTTGAAACTCTTTTTTCTATTGGTGGGACCATCTTGTGAGTTGAGGTGTTATTGGTAGGTCTAAGGAGGGGGTCTACACCTTTCTTGTCTTGCACAAAATATGGAGTGGGAGATGGTTGTGGAGTTTGTTTTGGAAGGACTTTGGTTTGGGGTATTATGCTATTTGGTTGCCTTCTCTATTTTGTGTTACTTTGCATGCCGAGGCACCTATTTCTTCTTTTCTCATTATTGTTGTTTCTTGGGATTTTCAGTTTCATAGGAATCTTAATGATAAGGAAATGGAAGAGCTTTCCTCACTCCTTAGTTTGTTGAATTCTTCATTGTGGGGGTCTTAGGATTTGGCATTTGATACTTATGGTGTTTTTCCTTTAAATCTTTTTATTCTCATTTAAACTGGTATTTTTTTCATTCTTTTCCTCTAGCTAATTGATTGTGGAGAGGAAGATTCCTTCAATGACAAATACTTTTGTGTGGATGGTCATTCTTTATAGAGTTAACACCAACAATTCTGTTTCTTCATGGATTATTAGGTTTGTCATTCTTGGAGGCTTTTTAGCTGTTTGATTTTTAGAAGGCTTTGGGAGGCAAAAGAATGCAAAGATTTTGTGCCGGTGTGCACTTTATTTGCTGTTATATGATTGCATTAGCTCGAGAAAAGTGTCTGCATTTCTGAGATTTTGCTTCATCTATTTATTTTATTGAGTATAGGATTGGTTGTTTTTGCTTCCATGTGGGTTTTATGTATGGGATGTTTAGGCTGTGCAGGTGGACAGCTGATGAAGGATCACTTGTGGATAATTCTAGGCGATCATATTCTGTTTAAAGATTAAAAAATTAGAGGTTCTATTTTAAATTAGTAAATCTAAATTTAGTTAATTTAGGGTTATCTTGTGTGTTTTTAGTACTTTATGTTTAATTTGTAATTAATTTTTTTAGTTTGGTTTATTTTGTAAATATTTGTTTGTTAGGTTACGTGAACAAGTACTTTGTTTATAATGTACTATATAGTTACTTGATTTGAATTCAGATTTCTAGTGTGGTTCTCTCTCTCTCCTGATTTGAGTTGCGGGTGAATCCTCTCCTCTCCTTCTTCCTTCCTTTTTCTTCTCTGTTCTGTCCGGTCTCTCTCTCTCTCTCTCTCTCTCCCTTCCTGATTTGAGCTGCGGGTGAATCCTCTCCTCTCCTTCCTTCCTTCTTCCTCCTCCCTTTTCTTCTCTGTTCTCTCCTCCCCTCCTGATTTGAGTAACTCCTGCAAAGCCACATGAAGAAGCAGAAAATTGTGAGAAACTGTGGCACTGCAACTTTCCACGAAATTACATTTGTGCTCCTCAATTTCGAACACCAGTTCCCAGACATCATTTCACAACACCTCCATCACCATCAGGTAAGCTGCAGAGATCTGTGTGAGAGAAACTGAGAAGGGAGGAGGAAGCTGAAGCTGCATGAAGAGAGAGAGGGAGAGAGGGAAAACTGATATGGAATTCTGATTTCTAAATGGTAACTGTATTTCATACAACTTACAAAGTATGTGTACTTACAACTAACTAAAACAGATAATTACATAAGAACCTCAATAAGGCAGGAAATTACACAATACTAACCAAAGTCTAATACAATCATAGTTTCTTAAATCCATGCTAAAATAAGTTTGTCAACTAGGCAGCTTAAATGACGCAGGTGGTCCTCTGTCATACTTCCCTGGCTGAAAGGAACTCGACTCCAGGGAGTGTGACGACTGTAACTATGATTCTAACAATCTAACCTACCAGCTCAGGAGCATCTCATGAACTGCATTCTCAGTAAGGCATTAAGCATTTGAAATGGGATGACCTCTCAACTGAACCAAATACTCTTGAAAACCTCATTGAGGAGAAATCACGAACTTACCATGCATGATGCAGCATAGACTCCACTGTATCCTGTGGCTGAGAAATGGAAGGAGCATGAGGAACTTCTGATCCCACACGAGGACAAGAAAGCAAGAGGCTCAAATGTGCCTTGCAAAGGTGTCAATCCTCCACATTAAAGTGGACTAATGTTCATTTGAGTTGGTCCAATAAACATGCACTAGGACTAAGTTTTTTAAAGGATGGAAACAAGGTCAATGGCACAGGCATGGTGCTTTTTAGATGAATTTCTTGGGTAGCATTTAGGTCTAATGCAAACCATGACACCATTGCCTGCGATCTTCTACTGTTAAAACTTTCTCACCACTCTAAAATGAGCACACAGAACCCTTTTCCCCTTTGGTCCAATTATATTCGACCACTACAATTGTTGCCAGACCTGAGAAGTCCCACAGCATGAAACACACCCAGGAAACTGTGGAATGTTGACCCACTTGTCTTTGACTACTACAGACTACAGTTGTAGCCATAGGCCTGAGGACTTCCACATAGCCACATTTAGCACATGCAGAAATTGTGAAACAATGTTGCTCTGCAACCTTCCACAAAATTACATTGTACCCCTCAATTTCGAACACCATTTTCCTGCTAACACTTCCATCACCATCAGCAACAAAACCTCCTGAAAGGCTTTCTACACTTTCACCTTCATCCAGCGAAGTCTTCCATCACCATAATTTCAGATTTGAATTAGATTTTTGGATGGTTTCCCCTCTTTTGTGCAGCCTCTTCTCTCCTTTTTTCTTCTCCACTTCTTTTCTTTGTCCTGGTCTGATTTGCTTTTCTGTCCAGTTTCTGTGTGTGTTCTTCTCTAACTCTCTGTTCTGTCTCTAATTTCTGTCTTGCTGTCTCGTCTGCTTGCAGCAGTTTTTCTTCCCTTCTCTTTCCTCCCCTTCTTTCTATTTCTCTCCCTTAACTGTTTTTATCTCTTCCTGTTTTTGATTTTCTTTCTGTCCTACATCAGTGGCCTTCTCTAACATCCAATGTGGTTGCTTGGCTTTATTGGGTTAATCTTGTTTTTTCTTATTGTATTGCTTTCTTTCTGTTTTTTTTTTTCCACATCTGTTTTGAGGATTTCTTATCCTTTGTGCATGTTCTTCTATCATAATAAATTTATTTATTTTTTTCTATTTAAAAAAAATAACTTCTAAACTTGTGGAGACTATTTGAAGTTGCATTTGATTGGAAAAATCCTATAGTTGTGGGAATTTTTGCTCATGCTGTCTTTAAAACAGAAAGCTAGTTTTGAAAGAATTAGTCAAGTAATAAATGATGTTGCATATCCTCTTGCCATTAATTGTTCCCTAGATCTACTTCCTCTCTCATTCTGTGAGCAATTGTCATCTTTGAATATAGTTTTGTTCGATTGAAAAAAACATTAACAGAGATCTTACATTAACAGAGACCTTTTTAAATTTTTATCTCATCCTTGTATCAACAATTCCCAACCAATCCCATCCTTATTTCAACAGTTCCCAACCAATGTCATTCTCGGTTGTTTGATAGAAAATATTAAGTATATTACTCACTTTAGTATTTTCTCTATAGACTGACCTTGAATTCCCCTCATCCTTGTCCTGAGCTCCTTTCATTTTAGATTGGTATGCATTTGGTTTTGCATGTTGATTTTTTCTTTTCACTATTATTACACACGGTTGTTTCAAAGGTGGGGAGATTGTATAAGGAAATCAAGAGTACATTCTTAAATTTGAATAAGCATCTTGAAATAAAAAATATAGGCTGTAACTCATATGAAAAAACATAGGATGATTGGGCATAATAGGATGATCAGTAATTATGAAGAATGGACTTTTGATTTGGATGGTTTCAATTTTCAAGTAAATGAGTAACATTAAGATCTCATCTTGAAGAATTTCTTTGAAACAAACACTAGCTTTTCATTTGGTGACTGGTAAAATAAATGAGAATTTCGATACTATTTAGGTTTTGCGATCTCTGTAATTAAATCTGCTGGAGAGATGGCAGATCAGCCTCTAATCTGCATATTGTGATTGATTGTGGATTTAACACTCAAGTCTGCAAGTTTCCTATTTGCTAGTTGCAGGTAGTTGGTGCTGAGATTAGTGCCTGATCATTACTTTCTTTTTTATTCCCCATTTGAGATTCATAATGAAGGGGAGCTTAGGCGCAACGGTAAGGTTTGTTGCTGTGTGACCTGGAGGTAATGGGTTTGAGGCGTGGAAACAGCCTCTTGCAAAAATGCAAGGTAAGGCTGTGTACTATAGACCCATTGTGGTCCGCCCCTTCCCCGGACCCCGCATACGCGGGAGCTTTGTGCTCCGGGCTGCCCTTATTTTTTTTATTTTTTATCTGAGATTCATAATCAGGATAAGGTTAATAGAAGGACTTATGTAATGTTAACTGACATGCCATATGTTAGGCTTCAATTCTTTTTAGCTTGATCATGAACAAATTTTGCGGCTTACACTTAATTTACAAATGCTAGCCTTCTTATGTACTTATAGACAGGCTTTATTGAAGCATTCAGGCCTTGAAATATTTTTTTTAAAAAGAAATTTGACTAAATGTGTGCCAAGACTCTTTTAACCTTGTAATATTTTCATATTTTCAGCTGCTAGATAAGTTCTGTTCAAAGATATAGTTAAAATACTTTTAGGGGACTTCCCATATTGCTCTCACTTTGGAATCTTTATGTGGGATTGTGAACTAGGTAGTATTGCTAGTACTTTGGAACTTTTCTCTATCTCACTGTGTGTGTGTGTGTCTCTCTCTCTCATACACATACACCACCTGAGGTAGACATGCATATGAACAAGCACACAGATATATTTTGACTTTTCGTGCTCTTTTTAAAAATATTATATTATAAACAGTAGAAGTTCAGTCTGAGATATGGACCAAAAATTCAATGGTTATGAACTTATGATTGTCTACTAGCTTGCGAGTCGCACACAACTAAGATGTCTATAGAATCCATTGAAGTTCTTTTAAAAAAGATTGTACAAAATCTTGTGGTATTCAGTCTCTCTCATGTTCTCTTTGATGTTGTTTTTGTTGTCTCCATTTATTTAGTCTGCCATGTGGATTGAATTTATTTTTTTGTCTGGTGTCTTGACACTTTAATTCGATATAAATTCTTTATAATGCAGGTATTATAATTGCTGAAGGGAAAAAATATATATTTTTTTGTAGGTTTACCATGAAATTATTGATATTGACATGGATGAAGAGACTGCTGATGTCATGGTCATTGAAGAGAAAGCTGATTCATTTAACAAAGGCAAGGTAATGAAAAATTTTTCTTGTTAAGTAGCTGTTGAATTCTCATTCATTAAACATGCAAAGTGACTATAATGTGTGTTTTTTATTGTTTTTGTTCTAGGAATCTCTTGCCAAGTTTCTTTTTGGTCCTAGCAGCCATGCGAATCTTGGATCAGTGGATGGGGTTCAATCTTCCAAGAGCATTTCCTCGGGATCATATAATTCAATCAACTTGGATAATTACACTTCTGATTTATATTTTGATGAAGATGAATATGTTGATCTGTATTCTGATGATTTAATGTTTGATGATGATTATGCAATTTTGCAAGCTCAGTTTGATAATGTGGATATTCCTACTGGCATAGAGGCACCCATCCCTTGGTTTCAAAATTTTTCCCATAGTAAGGAAAAGCCAGTCAGTACTAGTAGTTCACCCAACTTAACTTTGCAGAACAAAACAGATGCCTTGAGCATTTCTCCTGGTGAAGTGCCGTCTCTATCATGGTGGAAGCCAGCACCTGTTCAAGTTATAAAAAAGTCAACTGCACATAGTACAAGTATGTTGACCCAACTGGATGCTGTGAGTCAGTCTCATCCACTTGAGCTGCCTCCAAATTGTTTATTTTCAGAACCAGATCAAGTTAAAGAGAAGCCAAGTTCTATAAATGGTTTGACTCATTTAGGTTCGAAAACCCAAGGCGATAGCCTGAATCTTCTTCCTGGGGTAAAGCCATCTAAACCTAAGTGGTTTTCGGATCCTTCTCATGGTAAAAGGAAATCCATTGCTGCAAGTAGTTCAGGCCATCATACTTCGATTAGTCAGTTTGATGCTGTGAAATATTTTCCTGGATTAGCGGCACAGCAGTGGAAGTCTCATGTTTCGTTAAGCTCAAAGAAGCAATTTGATTCAAGTTCTCAGATGCAAATGGATACATTGCACCTCCCTCCTGGAGCAGATCCTATGCCATGGTTCCATGATATTTATTCATCTAAAAAGAAGCCATTTGCGTCAGTTTATTCAAGTGCTTACAATCCATTTAATGCTATACATAATCCTTCTGAGGACGAGGCATTTATCCCATGGGCCCAGGATCTGGCTAAACGTCAGAAAAATGTGACTGGTCCGGGAAGTTCTACAATGCCTTCAGAATCAATTTATATTTGTGACGAAGATGGGGGTGAAGATGATATCATGAAGAAGTTCAAACTTTTTAAACAATTTGATACCATTCAGGATCATTGTGACCATCATTATGCTAGCAACGGTTCTTCACTGAAGCAGGTAAGTCATCAATGCAGTTTGAAAAAGATGCGTATCATGATTTCTCTCTTTTTTTTTACACTTGGAAAACTCACAAACTTCCTCTTTCAAACAGCCATCAAAAAATTGGGCAAAGAAAATACAGGAGGAGTGGAGGATCCTAGAGAAGGATTTGCCAGGTGCATTTTCATGTTATGTGAATATATTTATATGGCAGCAATCCTCATGTGATTTCAGGGACTGTCCTCTTTGCTTTTTAAGCCCTTTGAAATGAATGTGTTGGTGATTGTTGAACTGTTATTTGATCTTCTGGTCAGTGTTGAGAAACAAAAATTCTTTTATAGGTTCCTACTGGTGGGAAAATAGCTTGAGATTTATTATAGTTGGATCCCTCCTCCCCATGCCACCCCTACCCAAAAATTGATTTTAGGCTCATGTGTCTTTTTTAAGTGAAATGAATGTGTTGGTGGTGGAGCCTGTTATTTGATTTTGTGTTGAGTATTGAAAAAAGAAAAATTACGAGCCCCTCCCTCCTTAACCCTCTTCCCAGCCCCCCTCTCCCCCCCCCCCCCAAAAATAAAAAAAAACTTTCATGTTGTATATTGTCACCTTCTCATTGCCTTATTCACATTATATAATTGAACTCATCCCTCCATTGATTCTCTTGGCATTGTCACTCCAACAGATACAATATTTGTTAGGGTTTATGAAACAAGGTTGGATCTTTTGAGGGCTGTAATTATAGGCGCTGAAGGCACCCCCTACCATGATGGTCTATTTTTCTTTGACATTTTTTTCCCAGCTGGCTACCCTAGCACCCCGCCGGTATGTGAATGAAATTTGGAAGTGTTTAATTGTATATAGATCCTCTGTTGTATAGGTCTGACATCTAGAGAATTGCTTGTGACAGCTTGTGTACTACCACTCTGGTGGCCTTCGACTGAATCCAAATTTGTATCATTGTGGAAAAGTATGTCTGAGTCTTCTCAATACCTGGGGTGGTGATAAGAATGAGAAGTGGATACCTGGTATATCAACCATGCTACAAGTTCTGGTTTCTATACAAGGGTTGATTTTGAATGCAAAACCGTATTTTAATGAGCCTGGATTTGCAAGTATGAGTGGTTCAGAAGCTGGTGAAAATTTGTCTCAGCAGTACAATGAGAGTACATTTATCCTGTCATTGAAGACAATGCTGTACACAATGAAAAGGCCACCAAAGGTAATATTGTAGTTATTATAATCTGTTCATATTTCAATATTTTTTCCTTTTGTGGTTTTATTTTTTTTTCAAACTTTATTTTATAGCTTTGGCAGTTAGGCATTTGCATGGGTTTATAATTTAAGTATAGGAAAATCGCTGCATCCTGATATATGGTGATTGAAGTGTTATAATCATGGTGCAAGTCTATACATCCATGGAACTTGTGCAAAGTTTTAAAATTTAAATGAAAAAATTAAAATTATTGTAAAGGTGTAAATTTCATAGGTCTGGGCCGGGCTGCCCATTCATTGTCTTCACTGTAATCTTACATTTTAAGGTCTCCATTGAAAGTTTCAACAGAAGTTACTTGATAGTTATGAAAATACTTGCACGTCTAATTGATTGTGATTTTAACAACAACAAATTTTTTTTTTTTTTTTTTGTTTTTTGATAAAAAATATGATATATTAAGAGAGAGATTACAGTCTGGATGAGGACACAAAATCCTCAAAAAAAAATTTAAAAAATTAAAATCTACAGAAGTGAACCAAGGAAACCCCTCTTGAAGTTCTTCCCATTGTTCTTCATCTTAGTTTTACCACCATCAAGCTGAATTTCCTTTTCTTCAGTCAGAGAACTGTGGAACCATTTTATCCATCAAAATTGGAGCTTGAAGAGCCTCCCAGAAATCTCCTCTGTGGGGATGGGCGAAATTCCATCATTAACCATTAGCTTTTTATCCTTATCATTGTTTTCAAAAATACTAATACTCTCCAATCCTTCCATTAGTGCTGGCCGCACATACATTCAATCCCCAACATGATCAGAAGAGTCAGAAGCAGAGTGATACTGTTCCTGAATCTCAATAGCTAACCCCTATCACAGTCAAAATCATTAATGTCTTTACTGTCATATCATCCCCGCCTCTCCCCCACCCAAGAAAAGAAAAAAACCAATATTTTTTTCTTTCTCCCTGGGCTTGTTTGGCCAGTAATCAGGTCCATGCCCATGGCCTCCATAATCAAAGAATGAATCCATTACCCCACCAGAAATACTACTGCATGTCATGATTGTCAACTTGTTCAGAGATTCCCTTTTCTCCATTTTTGTTTATTAGATTAATTTTCTTGGCCAAAATTTTAGCCCTCTTTCCTTTTGAGATTGGGGGTGATTTATCCATAGGTAGTCTTTCTGGTTCAGCCTCATCAGACAAGTTTACATTGTCAATGAACAGAAATTCGTCCACAAAGTGAAGTGCATTGGCTTGTTACAATTCTCCAAGCTCCTCATGGTTCGAGTGAAGTTGGCCTTTTCTTCCATCATTTTCAAAATTAGCTGAAGACCCTTACTTCTCATCAAGTCCATCCACAGTAGACTTATTTTTCACATCTTACAATTAGAGCTCCTGCATTCGTCCTTTTTTCACCCCATTTCCCCATTGCATACCAAGCCACCATGTCCTTGATCAACCAAAAATTGCCCTTTTGCTCCAGATAATCTTATCATCCTTAACTGCAATCCATATCTCAGATTTGATGCTAGTTTGTTGAGAATTAGATTGATCATTGTATCCCTTAGAAGTCATATTATCTGCAGCTAAATATTTTTGAGGATTTGGGATAAATCATGAACTTGAGCATTATGTTTTAATAGAATTATACCAGAAAATGTAGCAAAGAAAGTAGAAATTGAGGTTGGAATTCATCTAAAGCATGGAATCTAGTTCAAACAATGTTTGCAATTTGTGAACTGAGGTTGAATTCATCTAGAACCTGAAACATAGTTCAAACAACGTCACAGTGAAATCTGTCCTTGTGTGTGTTTGTGATATTCCATAGACATAGCAATTTTGTAAGATAGCCGATTTTGTGTCTTTGATAAGGTCTGGATGGCTACTTAAATTTTTATAATGGTGGTTGTTCTCAAGGTATTCTGCAGTGCTGGGACCTTCATATGACCTCACTTGGAGCTTAAATATTCAAATCCCCAACAGTATAATTAGGTACGAAAACAACTGTAGTAGGTCCTGTCTGGCTCTTATATGGAAATTAGTTCCCCGCACATTCTTTAAATGAACATAAGGAATAATGAGTATGCCAGAAGGAACAAGGCAGAGCTCATAATAAAAAGGATAAGAACAGCAACAACAACAAAAACAAGAAGAAGCCTTAATTCTCACTAAGTGGGGTCGATTATAAAAAGGAAGAAGCACCATAGCCATAAATTTTGGACTTATATGGAAATTAGTTCCCCGCACATTCTTTAAATTGACATAAGGAATAATGAGTATGCCAGAAGGAACAAGGCAGAGCTCATAATAAAAAGCATAAGAACAGAAACAACAACAAAAGCAAGAAGAAGCCTTAATTCTGACTAAGTAGGGTCGGTTATAAAAAGGAAGAAGCACCATAGCCCTAAATTTTGGAAGTACTATTACTAATAATGTTAACTAAAAAATTTCATGTGTTTGCACATGTGCGGTTCTGTTTAGTTTCCACATCCACCGTACCCAAGTTTTTGGTTTTTGAAGAAATAGTTTTATCATGGGCTCATGTAATACCTATTCTTAGAAATGTGATAAATACAATGAGAATGTAATGAAAATCGTATAGGGGTGTAATAATTTAGAAAGTAGTCACTTATGAAAAAATTTTGTTACTCCATCCAACATTGAATAGGAAAGGAATAGACATTCCTATGCTAAAATGTTGGAATTGACTGGTAAGACCCTAGGGTTTTATTGTAGAGAAATTGGGGAGATTGCAAGTAAAAAGAGAAATAGGGTTGATCACTTGAAGGGGATCTGCCTCCAAACTAGCCAAAGGTTATGAATTATTTATTGCTTGCATGAAAAAGCCTTGTAGGGTTACATATATATAGGGTAGGGAACCCTACCCCTATTAGGAAGTTAAAATATCCCAATCCAAGTCCTTAATGGAGTCGATTGTAATTGATTGGGAACCCTAATAGAAATCCCAATTGATTTGGGAATCATAACACTTTAATTAGAAATCCCAATTGATTTGGAAAAACGTAACGTTAAATAGAAATCCCAATTGATTGGGAATCCTAACACATCAATTAGAAGTCTCAATGGATTTGGGAATCCTATCATTCCTGCCTCCTTCAAATCAACCTTGTCCTAAAGGTCTGAGCAGCAATAAACTCCGGGAATCTCTCAACTTCTACGTTTGACCACTTGGCAATCCAGAATTGCTTGTGGCTTAGAACCTTTTGGTAAGTCAATATGCCCATGTTATTCCGTTTGTGGTCAAGCAAAAATGAATTAGAATTATTGAGAAATATATGATGCTCGAAGAGTGGTGAGTACAATTTGCAAATGACTTAGATGATCTTCAAGAGATGATCTCTATATTAGGATATCACCCAACAAAAAAAAATTGAGGACGAACTTATGTAGGTAAGGTCAGAAATTATCTCATGAGAGGTCGAAGGTACATTGGTTAATCCAAAAGGCATAACCTAGAACTCGCAATGGCCATTGTGAGTTCTAAATGCAGTCTTCTGAATGTTGTCTTCATGTACCTGAATTTGGTGATAATTTAATCTCAAGTTGAGTTTAGTGAATTGTTTTGGCACCTCCTAATTCATCCAGCAATAAAGGAATGTGGTGAACATGTGTTCACTGAGGTGGCATTCCTTGTGGCTCCACAAATAGGTTAGAAAATTTTGAAAAAAGAGATTGAAGCCGTTCATCCTAGTCATATTGATGTTGTAAATCCTTTGTTGCTTGAAGTTGTACTGGGCAGCCACGTTGCTCTTTTTAAAGGAGCTTCTCCATTTGATGGGTTGAAACTGTGGTGACATTACCACAATGTTTGCTTTCAAGAGTCACTCTTTGACTATTCGCGACGAACTTCATAACAATTTAGAAAAATTCCAAGCTATATCACATAAAGTCCTTAACCATTCAATATTGAAAACCTCTTCATAGTCTTCTAGTGCCTGCAAAAAGAAATCAACATGCAACCCATGATTTTGCATAGTAAGTTTAACCTTTGGACACTTGCTCTGACATGTCAAGTCTTTCTGTTTGCAACCTTCACATCAAACTCTTCACATTGCTCCATAGGGTAGGTTAGCCGTTTAGAAATTTTAGTTTCTATGAAATTGTTAGTGCTATCAATATCAATTAAAATAATAATAGATTAGCATTTTAGGAAGCGATTAATTTTCATGGTTTGAGGATTAGCATACCCAGCTAAAGCATGTACTGAAGAAGTGATAGATTCCTCATTATCATCAGAGTTCATGCCTTCCTAATCTGAATAAGCATGGTCATCCTCAACTCTTTTGGCTCCTCCACAGGTTCAATCATCAAGAGTCATCCTTTTTGGCAATGGTGCCTTCTATGCCATTTTTTATCACAATGCCAGACAAACCCTTTGTTATTTGCTCTTTAAGCTCCTCCTGAGTCAATCGGTTGGCAGGAGGATTGCGAAGAATAGGTGGTGTGATATTGCTGTTAACATTTTGCTTGCCAATGGTTTTGCTGGAGTGACATTGTTCTTCTCCCAACTTCTCTTCTTCTAACCTTGCAAAGGAAATTGCAGCCGTCGTAGTCCGTGGCTGACGCACCTTGACCTCATGTCGAATGTCAGGTAGGAAACCTATAATAAAAGTACTGACCAGTTGGATTTCATTCCAATCTGTAGTCCTGTTTGATAGCTACTCAAATCGTGTCTAGTACTCCAAGACAGTGCTATTTTGGAGTATTTTGGCAAGCTCTCCATCAATAGTCTCATATCTAGTGGGCCCAAATCTGACTAGTATCCAGAAACAAATTCTGCCCATGAAGGCATTCCATAAAGAACTTCAAACCAGTCATACCATTTGATAGCATTGCCATCTAGAATAATAGCAGCAATCTCAACTTTAGAAGCCCAACTAGCAGGATCATCACTGTTCCACCAAGGAAATTCCACCTTCATACAAGAAGGACCATGATCACGCTCTCCTTGGTAACTTCCTTCACACATGTACAACTGCTCCCTATGATTAGCTGATGTATAGGCATCATATTATGTCTCTTTATGGAAAGATTTAACGAGTTCTTTACAGAGCGATGCCCGAATCTCTACAAATTGAGGCTTAAACATATTGTTAAGTTCAACCTTTAGCCTAGCTTCCATCTGAGATTGTTGAATTTTTTGATGCCATTGCGTATGAGTGAAGATCAAGAATTCTAAGATCTTATTTTTGTTGGCGGGTTAACGACGTCCACAAGAACGTCAGCTTTGATACCCAATGATAAGACCCTAGAGTTTTATCATAGAGAAATTGGGGAAATTGAAAGGATGGAACATAGAAAGAGGAAACATATTGTTCACTTTGAGGGGATCTGCCTCCAAATTAGCCAAAGGCTATGAATTATGTTATTGCTTACATGAAAAAGCCTTGTAGGATTATATATAATAGGGAGCCCTACTCCTATTATGAATGTAATATGTCCAAATCCTGATTGATTTGGGAATCCTAACACATTAAATAAAAATCGCAACATTAAATAGAATCCCAATTGATTTGGGAATCATAACACATTAATTAGTAATTCCTATTCATTTAGGAATCATAACGTTAAATGGAAATCCCAATTGATTTGGAAACCCTAACACATTAATTAGAAATCCCAATGGATTTGGGAATCCTAACATAGACATTGCCATTTTCTTTATGGCTGTAAAATATTAATTTTGTGTGAACTATCAAAATTTTCTATTATAACCATTCTTTTCAGATGTTTGCCAAACTAAATGTAACCTTAGATGAACACAGTTGCAAAATCTTTACGAAACATGTTTTCACAATTTTGGAGCCAAAACCCATGTATCCAATCATTTTCCTTTTACTACTCTATGGTTATTTACATAGGCAAAGCTTCTATTTCATTAAAAAACTGTTGACTAATCACACTCCTTTTTAGTGAAGGATTTGCCATTCTTGATTCAAATATTCATAATTAATGCTCAAATTCATAATTATCAGCCCAAAAATTTTCTCCTGTTCTTTGCCCATTTCCCAATTTTAAGCAAATCCAATACCTTTTTATATCCAAGATCATCAGCAAAATAAGGGGACACGAATCATATACCATGGATTGAGCATATTTATACAGTACTGTCAGAAAAAATTCAACACAAGCACTAACGATCATAAAATATGGAGGCAAAGGGGACCATCCAAACCACCAGATTTCACTTTATAGATTTGCATGAGCATCGCCAAGGATGAGCAATGAAAACCCCCCAAAAAAAAATATTGCTTGACTGGACATCTTCGTAGCATCATCAAGGATGAGCAACAAAAACCCCCAAAAAAAAAAAAAAAAAAAAATTGCTTTGACTGGTCATCTTCATCAATCCTTAAGGATTTGTGCAAGTGACAAAATGTGATCTAGAGAGACAAGGAATGAAAGAACATGCAAGAAAACACTATTATATCAAATTGTACTCTGCCTTTAGAACCCCAAACATGGCCGTTAACAAACCCCAAATTGAAAGTTCCATCCCATCATCGGCTTACATCCTGATGACCACCATCTTAGTAAACCATTGTGTGCCAGCCAACAAACCCATATTTCATGACTTTGTCAATCCAACTATGAGATCACACTGAAAGTGAAGGAAAGTAATGTTGGAGCAGCACACTTATTTTTGCTGTTGTGGAAGAACAATTGAATGGTGACAAAGACGAAGATTGGAGGAGCAAAAAAGGGGTCAAACCACTGGTTTCCAAAAAACTAGACGATTAATTTTTATCTCAAATAGGTGTTTCAGAACTAATACGTGAAACTAAGGTGAGGAATTCCCCTCTAAATTGCATTCGAGAAAATTGAATCTTTTGGATGCCAACACAAACAGAGAGATGCAGACTCACATGAGCACTTCCAGAGAAATATTGCTGGAGATCTGAATATATCTGATGCAGTTTGGTGGAACTGATGTGTGAATTGATCACAATTGCTTACAATAAATTGAAGGATTTGATGTTGCCTAGTGGGACAGAAAGAGAGAAGTTGACACAGGAAGGTGGGGAGATAGGGCAAGTGGGAGGGGGAGACTGGAGGAAAGGAAGAAGCATGAACAGGCCTTGTGTTATGATCCCACATCCGGTGTGTGCTAGGGATATCTTGGCTGTATAAGGATGGTTAGGTTCCAACCTTGTAAGGCGCCTTTTTGGGACAAAACTATGAAGACCAATGTGCCAAAGCGGACTATACCTTGGAGTTGGGTCGAGATCGTCACATTTGGTATTAGAGCCACCTTAAGGTTACTGCCACGTGGGTGGATGTTTACATCGAGGGTGTAGGTCCCACATCAAGGGGATTAGAGATTAGCTTTTTTCTTATTTTTGGGGGGGGGGGGTTGCTTATTAGGAAAATCTTAGCCATATAAAAATGGTGTAGGTTTCAACCTTGTGAGGTATGTTTTGTGGGACAAAACCATGAGATCTAATAAGTAAAAGCGGGCAGTACTCACCTATGTTGGGTCAAAACCGTTAAACATTGCTTTTCTTAATTTCGAAAATATATAAGCTTGGTCCTTGTCTAAAAACATGGAAAGATGTGATGTAAAATACACAAGTTTTCTTCATACTTCTATAAGTAGTATAGATGGCTGTAATAGGGTTATTGCAAGAGTACATGTTTTCAATTATTAGTTGTAGTGTGTGTGTGTGTGTGTGCGCGGGGAGAGGGAGAGTGTTTTCAATAATTAGTGGGTGGGTGGGTGGGAGGGAGGGAGACATATTCCCTAGATTGGGGGTGATATGTGGGTTGATGTCTCGTAACATTTTTTTAGAGCCATGTAGCATCATGAACTCTTCTTAAGAGGGGTGCTGATTCTCTCATTTTATAAATATTAGTTTTTCTTCTTCCTACATGGTTATTTTTGGCAACAAGAACTCGTTTTCGCTAATTTGAGTATTTGCAGCTATTTGTGTGTGTGTTTTGAAAGAAAGGGTGGGGGGGGGGGGATTCACCCTCTTTCACTCATGTTCCTTATGAAATTTATGGAAAAACTGGGGGAAAATAAAAGCAGTGGGGGAGTGGGGGTGAATATGTTAATTTTCTCATAGGCTCCATTTGACACTTGGACAGTTTACCCTTTGTCTTCTAGGTTTTGAGTAGCGTTTCTGAGGATTATTTAGTGAAGCTCTTGTAACGAGTGTGTTGAGAAACGCGCGGCAACTATGATGAATAGTACAGAAAACAAAGAGATAGAGCAACAAAAACATACGGATTTAACGTGGTTCGCCAGTATGTCTATATCCACAGGAGCGAACGGCGGCTGACTTTCATTATTGTAGAAAGTGGGGTTACATCATATGTATTTATATTAGCCCTAACCATATAGAGGTATTAGAAAAATTCATCAAATACTCTTGTACTGTAACGTGGGGTGTAGTCCCCGCACCCCCAACCCATTAATCGTTCCAGCCAATAAAATAATAAATTTCAAACCAATGCCGAACAAAACCGTCAACGGTTTCATCATACCATGGATGGTTTTTCTTCAGACCTGCTTCCTAGTTGGCTTCTAGAAGAAACCATTGATGTACCTATGGAAAACCGTTGATGGTTTTCTTTAGGCCAGCTTCCTAGTTTTCTTTAGCCTGCTTTCCCTGTATACGTGTTCCACTCGATATGTGTCACATACTACTTCAGAGTGGTCATGGGAATGTTCTTGAGTTTTGTCTTTTTTATGTACTATTGCATAAAACTATGTAACATGGACATAGCATATGTGCTCAACTGTTTGATGGCTAATTATGCCAAAAGCTTAAGGTGTCCTACATCCTCCCTCACTGTGCGACTTTTTTCAGCATGTGGAGATGTGAATAAATGGAACTTGAAGCTGAAGGCTGAACTATAAGCTTGAAATCCAAGACCTCTTATGCTTTGGCATGCCTATTTATTTATTTATTTTTTCCATAATTTGACAGGAAAAATCAAGGAATTAATAGATTTCTTTCTCTTCATCTCTCATCCATAGAACTTCGTGATACATCGCTTTTCTATTTGTAAATGTAGATAACTTTATTATAACTTTTTTGTTTTTTCAGTCTTTCCTTTTATAAAGTAAAATCACATTACAATGCATCATTAGTGTCAAAAGCACTTTGAAGAAGCTATGGAGAAGTGTTTTGAGGATTGAGGAGCACCCTAGAAGCATATATAATTATGCAGTCTTTATACATTTATACAGTATAGATACATGCCCGAATGGCAAAGGAGTATCAGAATATCAACACAATTCTCTTATATGTCAGTGTTACACATGCCAGAATGCACTGGCACTGTTGCTTTCTTTTAGTGGAACACGCTTGGTAGAAAAGCATGTAAATGTGTGTGTATGCAATACAATTACTGGGAATAAAGTTTTTCTACAGTTCTTTCCCCATAAACTATGTATGTTGATGGGGCTGGATGTGTGTAACGTGTATGTGCACGGGTGTGTGTGATGAACTTGGCATTTATGCATTCGTGTGCCTCAGGCTTGGTTTAGTATTGGTGAGGGTTTTTCCCTCTCCGCTTCTAGCATCTTATAATTTCTAATTTGTGTTTGGCCTCCAGCATTTTGAGGACTTCGTTGTTGGGCATTTTCACAAGCGTGCTCATGATATCTTGGTGGCATGTAAAGCTTATATGGATGGTGCTCAAGTAGGGTGTCTTGTCAATGGTGGCGTTCAGGATGTTGACGAGGGTGACAAGAGCTGCTCAAGCAGTTTTAAGGAGTATCTGGCTGGGTATGTCAAATTGCTTGTTAAAGCGTTTACACAAATTGGAGTAGAGGACTGTGATAAATTCCTCTCTTCACCGGAAAAGGGAAATTTGTGAGTTGGTAGAATGGCTTACAATATGTATCTGAATTAAAAGTCAATTTTGAGGCTCAAAGGCCCTTGCTTATGGGATAACCTAGATTTAGTTTTAGATTGAAGAGTATTAGACATAAATTATGGAACCTGGTGTGGTAAGGTTATACCTGCAAGACACTTGGGGGCGTGGATTTTGTAAATAAATATAAATATAGGATGGATGGGGTTATCAATGAAATGCCAATTTTGAGGCGCAAGTCCTTTTCCCAGTTTCTTATTATGCCTTTTGTTGCTAACCCTCAAACGGGTATGGTTGGTTTGGAATTGCAGTTGTGTGTGTGTGTCTATATATATATATACGATATTTGTATGATTTTTCTGGAGTTTTAGAAGAGAATCTTTATCTTAGAAATACTAACTTGAGCTATGCTCTTGGTGGCCAATACCTATTGGTAATCTGCCTCTTAAGCTCAAAGAATCCAATGAAAACTAGAGCAATGAGCCCCGACACTCCACTCCTTTCATAAAATTGAGTGTTGAATGCTGAATGAAGTTATGAATGCAGTCTATTGTATTCTGATTATAAACTGAATTTGTATGCATCTATTTGGTAATTGATTTCTGGATGAGTTTATTTGGTCCATTTTAAATTTCAATTGTTGAATATGTAACTTCTTAGTTCAAAAATTGTAAAAAAAGAAAAAAAGAAAAAAAAAAGTAGGCAATTATTCTAGTAAAAATCTTGCCTTTAACATCTTTTAAAAGAAAAATTAAAAAAATGTGAAGAAAGAACTTTTTAAGCAAATGAAGAACTTACAAAAATCTAAAACTTTTGTCGCTAAATGTGAACAGAGGAAAAAACATCGTGCATGGCAATTTAGAATTTAGGATAGGTTACGAAACCCTTTGCAATTAGAAATCTGAGGCTTCTGTTGTGTACTTGGATAACAAAAAAATACGTTTATAATTACATTTTGGTTTTATTGTAATTATAGATATTTGTTCAGAACAATTTTGTCCTCAAATTCTTTTTTAATGCAGTGTTATCAATGTAACAAACGCCTCTTCTATAACATAGCATCTTAATTCTTTAACGGCTATTTAGCAGTCTCATCGGTGTTTTTATTTTCATATAGAATAATTTCTTTGATAGTCTAAATTTTCTCGAAAGTAGTGATTGTTAGCATGAATTTCGAAGTTCAAATTTTATGTGAATTTGAAAGAAATCTATTTTGTATCATATTTCATTCAAATCCACACAAATCTTTACTTATCAAATTTACTTTCCATTAGATCTTAAAGGAGAATATATTAGCCTCTTGTACTATACTGATTGCAGGAAAAGCAACTGAGTATATGTTTGGTATGAAGAAATTGAATGTAATTGTGTGCAATGGAATTGAATTTATAACTTAATTTTATCATATTTTTCTTTTAAATTTTTTTTATTACTACCCCTTTCTTATTCCTATTCTATCTATGAAACATACGTGGTGTCATTGTAATTCACGAGCCTGCTGAGTACACCAAGAGTTGAATGCGACACTGACATAGGTCTGAATTTTTCATCAATCTCTTGCTCTACAATTTTTATTTTTAATAGAGAAGCTTGTTCGGTTGCTTGAAGATTCTGACCTAATTTGCTCTACTAATTCTTTCAGTCACTAATCATTCTCTTCCCTTGAAAATTTTTTGTAATTTGCTCTACTAGCTATTGTTAAAAAAGTATGCCTTTTGCTACTCAACCCAATAAAGTGGGACAATTTCCATATGAAACTTCACTTGCGGTTGGATGGCTCTGGCGGGCTATTGCACAGTTGTGTTTACGCGTTTGTTATATAAGAATGGAATATGGTAAGTACAATAAGTTTTCATTTTATTTCATTCTCATCCCACTTTATTCTCCATACCAAATGATCGCAAGATGATCGAGATATGAATAGAATCTTTTATTGTGGTGATGGCTAAAAATATAATTTCAATAGCGTTTTTTTTTTTTTTTGTTGGGAAGGGGTATGGTGATGGGAAGAAAAATTTGTTTGGGATGACTCGTATAAAAATGATTTATGTGACTTATGAGTTAAGAATTAACACATAATATACTTACTTTTTAAGTGCTTGAGATAATGAGATATCGGTATGATGACAAAATGGCAGTATAAAATTGTGAGAGAAAACAGCTTTATTCTGCAGAAGATGCACATTCTATGGTTTTGAAAACATGATATCTTTGCAATTTACTGGCCTTTTAAATTCCTATGCGAGATTGCAATAAAGCTTTGGCTGTGTAATTGGTGGGCGTATTTCACTTTATGATGGGTGTTCTTATTTATATTTTTGAGGTATATATTTTTTAATTGAATTTATAAGAAATTTCGTATATTTTTGTATTATATTTTATTCATATTTACACAAGAATTCAAATTTAAAATTTAAATTTTAAGCTCTTAAATATAAAACTAGACCTTTTCAAATATATTTTGTTAGTACTGCAACACTATTGAGTTTTTATAGAAAAATATTTAACACTATTATCTTTGTTACTGTTTTCAAGGGAAAGGGAGTGGGGGAGGAAGAGAAGGGGCAAGCCACATGCTTAATGATCGTGCCAAAAAGATTGATTCATTAGGATAAGTTTTGGAAAAAAATCTCACCTTACTTTACTTGATAATCAAACATGAAAAAGTAGACTCGTTCATATTTCCTTTTTCCATTTTCTAACATTTTCCAAGCACCTAATGAGGTCCTTGGAAAATTATAGATCCCAATCCTTCCACGAGATTGGGCCCATGTTTACCAAGTCAAAGCGAGCCCCTTGTTTTTTATTTAGTTTAGTTTATAAAAATATTCATTATAAGTGGAAATAGAAAATAAAATTACCATCACGTTAATTTCTCTCGTATTTGGCAGTTTTAAAAATGAGTATGAGATCAACAATGTGTTCCGTGATAGCTCAAATCCATTCCGATGAATTATAAATTAATTTATTAATTAATTAACTAATAATAAATAAAAGATGGAAACGATTATAATTATAGTCCAAGCAAGTTAATCTTTTAAGCAAACAAATTATTGCAAGGATCTAATATGTGATAGATTTTATTGCCTTGTTTGGAATTAAGAAAATTTCTTTTTTCTAAAAAAGTAAGGAATTTCCCTCTTCTTTTCTTCTTTTGGATATCATGAAAAAAAATAAATTTCTGATTTCATAAAATCCCCAACTTAGTAAATAGCAAATACACCACCTTGTCATTGTTTTAAAAATGTTCTTCTCAAAAGTCCTCAATCCAACGTATACGAAAATGGGAAGATCTGATTGGCTACAATATGTCATTAAGTCAAGTTATTTTAGAGCCCCTAATTGATAAATTGAGGAAAAAATAGCGGGTTAGAAATTTAAGCTTTTATCTCAAGGGGGCCGCCTAATTTTAATTAAGCATGTATTATCATCAATGGCGGTTCATCAATTGGCGCTATTGGACATTCCTACTAATGTCTTCAAAAAGATAAATTTTATGTTATCAAAATTTTTTTGGAGTGGAGTAAATGATAAAAGGTAAAGGAATTGGTGTTCCTGGTCTAATATTTGTAAGCCTGTTTGTGAGGGTGGTTTGGGTGTTAGGGATTTGGAGGAAGTAAAAAAATCATTGCATATAAAGTTTGTGTGGAGATTGTTAACTATGGATAATCTGTGGACTCAATTCTTTAAAGCCAAGTATTTGTATAAGAAACACCACTTGAGAGAAATGAAATTAGAGAAAGGAACCAGATTTTGGAGATCAATTGTTTGTATGATTCCTGAAGTTTTAGAGCATGTTCGTGTTTGAATTAAAGAAGGGTCGGCTTCTTTCTGGTTTGATCATTGGTTAGCCTCCGGACTCCTTTGTGCTAAGGTTCAAGAAATCAGTAACCATAAGCTTCGAACTTGAGATTGTTGGGATAGAGATGGGTGGAATGTTGATTTATTAGTGGAACTGTTGGGTGAAGATCAGGCTAAGGAAGTAATGAACTCTGCTATTTCTTGCAAGGAGGGTCCTGATACAGTAATATGGGAACCTTCAACAGATGGAAAATTCACCACGGCAAGTGCTTGGGAAATTATAAGGGAGCATAAAGAGGAATTCTCAGTTGCAAAATAGATCTGGCATCCTATGTTACCAAAAAGGGTGTCAATTTGTATGTGGAAGTCTTGGTTCGCTTGTCTTTCGGTTGATACTCGTATTAAAGAAGTAGGTGTCCAGATGGCCTCTCGATGTGATTGTTGTTCAAATGCCAAGATTGAATCTCTAGACCATGTGTTTTGCACCAGATCTTTTGCTCAGGAGGTATGGAAAAAAACAGCGGTGGTGTTGGGTGTTAGTTGTATGACAACAAGTACTAAGAAAGGTAGAGTTAATGTCTGGTTTAGTTGTGCAAGACGGGCCTCACAGTTAGGCATTTTGGTAGGTCTTATACCTAGTCTCATCATTTGGAGACTCAGGACTTGTCGATGTAGAGTCAGGATAGAATCAACTCATGATTCGGTGAGAACTGTGTGGCTTAATATTAAATATTGGCTGAGATCCATTTCAGATAAGTTAAATAAATGTGCACCTGCTTCTTGCACGGATATTGCAGTCCTTCATGGTTTGGATATTCAAGTAAAAATTGTTGGGGTTCGTCTTCCTCGTGTAATCAGATGGTGTAAACCTGTGATAGGTTGGGTTAAACTGAATGTGGATGGGAGCTGTAGAGGTTACTCAGGGAATTGTGATGGTGGAGGCGTGATAAGAGATGAAAAAGGTTTATTTAAAGCAGCTTTTTCCTCATTATTTGGTTATGGAACAAATAACATGGCTGAATTGAAGGGGATTATTTTAGGGATTAATTTGTGCAAAGATCTCGGATTAGATCAAGTGGAGATTGCATGTGACTCTGCTTTGTTGGTTTAGTGGATAAATTCTGGGAAGTGCTCGGTTTGGAACTTATGGGATTTGTGGGAAGAACTTATGCTAGCATTAAGAGGCATACAGTTCAAAGTGGAACATGTTTACAGGGAGGCGAATAAAAGTGCAGATTTCTTTACCAAACAGGGTGAATCTGGTATTTTTCGATCATATAGTTGCCAAGATGATCTTCCTCGACAAGTTAGTGGAATGATTCAATTGGACTTGTTGAGTTTTCCTTCTTTGCGCTTATAATATTTTGTGTTAATTCACTTTTAGTGGTTTAGTTTTTTAGTTTTTTTGGTTGCTGGTGTTTAGTTTTTTGGTTTGGTTTATGTTGGTTAAGTTAGTTTAGGGTCTTGGAATTTTGTTTTTATTGCCCTAAAGTCTCAAAATTGTAACTACAGTTTTCTTCTGCCATAAGTAAGGGGTTTTTTAATAAAGTTTAGGAGGTGCCACCCTCTTTTTCCAAAAAAAAAAAAAATCAAGTTATTTGTTGTGACCCATATATAGAAAATTCAGCGTTATTAAATAAATCAATGAATGTGGTGTGAGCAATTCCGAGCAAAAAAGACTTGCAGGGCTTCACTGTGCAATTCTTCCCTGTTTATTTTATCTTCTCGCTTCCCCACCGCGGCCGCGCCGCTCCCACCCCCACCCCCCCTCCCCCTTCCCCAGGCGGCGCCGGGGCCGTCTTGCTAGGCCATGACTCTGAAATTTCCAAGTCTTCCATTGACGCAGTGAGTCGGTCTTTGTTTTGAGAAATTACAAAATAGCCCTTCCCTTGCCACCCCTAGCATGAAAAGACCTGCGCAAGAGACAGGGAAGCAGGGCAAACCACAAGCTTCACCCAGCAATGGCATTATCTTAGTCTGCTCCCTTCCCTTCACTTTTTATATCTTTTTCATCATATCCACCATCTTTCCCTTCTCCCTTCAAGAAATCAATGATCATGTTTACTATGGGTTCTACCTCAACCGCCCCTTCAAAGAAGTGGCATCCCTTTTGATGGCTTCATGGTTTATCGCTCTTCTTCCTCTTCACCGTGTCATTTTCAACCTTAATGGTCTCCTCTTCCTCAAGTCCTCAAATCTCCTACTCCGATCACTGCGGCTCAGTTGTGCCGTAGTCGACCCCAACTGAACTCGACGATTCCACCTTTGTGCTTCCACGGCTCCAAAATGGCTTCTACAATGGTGGAGATAGAATTCTAAACGAGTCCTACAATGGTCGAGATAGAATTCTAAACAAGTCCTCTGTTAACTCCGCTCCATTCTCTAAGTCCCTGTGGTTTCAGACCCCAAGCGTTTATAAGACCAAGGTCGAGGGGGAGTTCAAGATTGAGGGAAGTGTGACCCTGCAAAGTCAGGAGCAGAGTGTGGGATATTGGGGCAGGTACCATTACCAGGCGCGTAGAGGGTCTGGGTGTGGTTCTTTGAGTTTTAGCTTACATGGGTTCTGGTCTGAATCTTCTGGGAAACTTTGCATGGTGGGATCAGCTAAAGCTTATTCAGAAGATGCCCATAAGTTGCTTGATTTTGCAGCTCTTCTGAAACTCGTTGTCCCAAAGAGTTCAAATATTTCCACTACTATGGTTACTGGGACCTTGGAGAGTTTGAGCTTGGCCGACGAGTTGAACTACTTTGATCCAATTTCCATATTGATGTTCCATCAGACAAATTACAACTACACTTTGGTTTCTGAAGAATTTGATAAAGGGTGTTCTGGTGGGACTGATAATGTCCCCCAGAGTGCATCTCTTGGTTTGCGGCCCGGAAGAAGTCTGTGTTCCATGGTGAGTGGCGCCAGTGAGTATAAATTGGAGTATGCAAGGGATTGCAATTCTACAAAGAACTGCAGTCCATTTGGTGGGGATATCAATTATTCGCCCAACATCATGTCCCTCACTTCTATTCAGTGTTCAGATGAGAAAAAATTGCTGCAGTTTCTTGTTGAATTTTGAACACAGGACTATTTTTGGTATAATCAACCCTTCAATCCCAACACAACATTAGTTGGGGAGGGATCATGGGATTCAAGGAAGAACAGGCTATGCATTGTCGCTTGCCGAATCTTGAACGTGACTGATTCTTCAGCTAAAGCTCATGTTGGGGATTGCTCATTCAGGCTGACCATGAGTTTCCCTGCTATCTGGTCACTCACAGAAAGTAGTAAGATTGTGGGGCAAATCTGGACAAACAAATCTGCCAATGATTTGGGTTACTTCAACGGGATTACATATCGAAATGTCAATAATGGAAGGCAGGCACTCCCAGGCTTAAAATACAATTATACTGAAACTGACAGAGTAAAGAAGTCATGTCCAGCCAAGAAGCAGCCTTCGGAAAGCAGAAAGGAAAGGTACCCAAATGAGGATTCTTATGACATGAGATTCCGCATGTCAATTAAGAATTCTCAAGGAACAATTGCCCAGGGTTATTCATATCCCCTCTCCGTGGGTGATCACATTTACGATGGGACGTATGCTATGTCTTCATCAGACTCATGGTCAGGAAGCGGCAATGACCCTGCAGTTACAGCAATCGAAAACCATAGCAGCCCAACAAATATCAGCTACAAGATGAGCTTGACTCTGACGCATGACGCCAAGTTAGGCGATCAGTTTTCTTTGTTTAACTTATCTTCGAGCTCGAGTCATTGGGCAGAGATATCTGCTGAAGGGACTTATGATGCTGAGACAGGAAAGCTCTGCATGGTAGGCTGTAGACATTTGGTTTCAAATATCCAATTTTCTACCAAGTACTCTATGGACTGCGAGCTCCTTGTCAATGTCCAGTTTCCTCCCCTGAATGCAAAGAAAAGAGGTCTTATCAAGGGAACAATTGTAAGTACTCGAAAGAAGTCCGACCCTCTTTTCTTCTATCATCTGGACCTTGTTGCTGCGCCTTATTACATGGTTGAGGCAGAACAATCCATATGGAGGATGGATTTTGAGACTGTCATGGTTCTGCTCTCTGAAACACTTGCATGTGTCTTCATTGTGTTGCAAATCTTCTATGGGAAGAGGCACCCTGAAGTGCTTCCATCCATTTCACTTATCATGCTTGTGATTCATACCCTGGGGCACATGATCCATCTTCTCCTCAACTTCGAAGCCCTGTTCTTGGGCACCCATAACCCCCGGCACATCTGGTTCAGGACTGGTGGATGGCTTGAAATGAACGAGGTTATTGTGAGGGTGGTTATGATGATAGCTTTCCTGATGCAGATTCGTCTTCTTCAGCTTTCATTGTCTACTAAACTGGCCAACAGAAATGATCAAAAGGACTCATGGGGTGAAGAGAAGAAAGCCCTGTATGTGACCTTGCCACTGTATGTTGCTGGGGGCTTAATTGCGTTCTTCGTGCACTGGAGGAAGAACAAATATGATCCTATTGCTCATTTCTCTCGTCATCATATCAGACAGCAGCAACTTTCTGTACAGCATGACCTGAGATCATTCGTAGGTTTGGTGTCGGATGGATTTCTTTTCCCTCAAATCCTGCTCAACATGTTCGGGAACTCAAAGGGAAAGTATCTTTCTCATTCATTCTACATTGGAACAACCCTCATTCGGATGCTTCCGCATGCGTATGATCTTTACAGGGCTCACACTTTCACCCGTGATTTTGATGAATATATGGACACATACATTTATGCAAATCCTGGTGCAGATTTGTACTCCATTGCTTGGGATGTCATCATAGCTTGTGGGTGCCTGCTGCTTGCTGTGATCATTTACTTGCAGCAGCGGTTCGGGGGTCGTTGCATCCTTCCCCAAAGATTCAGGGTATCAGAAGAATACGAGAAGGTGCCTACGATGAGCAGCGTCGAGTAATAACTAGAGGGATGCCCCTAAAATTTTTCATGTTCATCTTGTTAGTATAAAGTTGCTAGCGGGTGGAGAAAGAGCTTAGCAAGTACCACTCCATCCATGGTTTTCTATGTATCTTGAGCAAGTGAGAAATGTTGCATGTTTAGTCATGTCTGTATTATAAGCAAGTTGTTATCAGTGTACGGATGGTTTGTTGTATGTACTACGTACCACACTAATCCTATGCTACTACTGTAACGCCCCGACCCTTAATACAACCTCAGAGTGTTACTATACATACATATCTTGTATAAATCCCGAGACATACATAACTACCCGTCCTATACAGGGACGTACGGGTATTTCATAATGATCTGTACTAACATATATTGTGGAAAATATCAACATTCATATGGATTCTAATAGACATATTAGAGTATCTAAATGTTCCTTACATATTTCAACCGTACGTAAAACATAAACTATATTACATTCCCAAAACAACCAGGCTAACAACCCAGTATTCATACAAAAACTTACACTAACTAACAGGACCCTACGCTCCACAACCTCTCTAGACGACTAGGACCGATTTCCTATAACTTCTGAAAACAAGGTTGTAAGATTGGGGTGAGACACTTCTCAATAATGAGAAAAATATTATATCAGTGTGTCACTGTACAGTTATATTCTTATTTGAAAACAGTTACATAAATTGCACATTCTCAATACTATAATATATATATATATATATATATATATATATTTATATATAGTACATATATAAGTTCCTGATAATGTATAACCCAACATCATTACAAGTGAGAGTTCCCGAGGTTAGGGTAGGGTATAGGCCCATACATTGTACGATCCCTCCACCAGGTACTCAAACCTGTGACTTTGCCCAGTAAAGCTTTTAAATCATGTATATGCATATTTAGAATACCATCAAACTTGAAATTATCATAACTATGCCAGTAACTCCCAGTGGCAAGGGTTGTGCGATAAGAAAGCACTGATTGAGCCCTGTTCGTGCAGGCATCGTCAGGCATCATAACATACTGTAGTTCAACCTGATCATCACCACCCTGATCCCTTTTGAGTAGTGACCCTTCTTACCAAGCCTACTATTAGGTACCCACACTGAACAATAACTATGTGTGGTTGCACTGTACCTCTGTTTTGGCAATGGTACCGAGCCTACATAATATAAACTTTTTAAAGTTTCATATACTATTGAGACAAGCTGCAGTCCCAATATCATATATACAATTTACATTAAAACATAATAACCTGTGCAATTCTAGTATTTTCACAATCTCATTCATGCATACTTTCATTCATACTGTGATAAAAATCGTCTCGTAACCTCTCGATTTTACCCTTTTTTCATACTTGGCATGGTATCTAACCGACACCTGTTTTCTGCATTTTTTGATAATCACTTGAAACCTTAGTTCCCATAGTTCATATACATACATCTCAAATCAGTATAGATTCAATTCATGTCATACATCACACTTATTTGGTCATATATATTCATTTCATATAAACTTGTTCATAAAATATCATTTCTGTTGCTATTAAGAGTTTCAAGCATCTTCTACTTTATTTTTAGTGCAAATAAAATAGTTTAAGAAATTTGGAGACCATATGCCAAAAATCTCATTTTTGCCAAAACCATAGAATCGTGAAAACCATAAGAATCGACATTTTTACCTGGTAAAACTTTGCAAATAAGTAGTTAATAAGTACATATAAACATAAGCTACATATCATGTGGTTTCTTTTTCTAAAAATACTGATGTAAACAAATCTTCTTACTTTTTAATGTAAAAATCAAAACACGAGCTTATTTATCCAAACTACGACACGGAACCCTCAAAACCTAAAAATCGAGGAACAATACTTCAGTATTATTCAATCTACTATAGATCTACCGAAACGAAAATGAATTCAGATCCTTACCCTGATTTTAGGGAAAGACCAAAAAATCTTCAAAACGATGATAAGATCCGCTATAACTGAAGAGATTTTCCTTCAAATTCACGCAGAAACCTCCGATTGTAGAAACGGACGACAAACGATGAAGAATCGTAGAGAGAGAGAGAGAGAGAGAGAGAGAGCTTTTGGGTTTTCTTCACCCTTAAGCAACTAAAAATGATATTTATAGAGCCTTTGACCGAGTCAAATTTGTCGACGAGGCGGCGCCTTTGTCGATGAACCAGCCACTCAGTTCGTGGATGAAGCTCTATCTTTGTCGACGAATCCCATCCAAATATTTTCTTTGGTTCACTCGGTATTTCTTCGTCGACGACGCTCTGAATTTCGGTGACGAAGAACTAAAGGGACTTCGTCGATGAATATACTGGCTTCATCGATGAGGCCTACTGAAATTCCCTTTTTACCATTTTCTTATTTATTTTCCTTATTTATAGGTTCGAGTCTCTACAATCTCTCATCCTTACAAAAATTTCATCCTTAAAATTTGCTCATAGATACTACGCATATTCTACACTTACGGCTCAATCCTACCGAAGAGTCGGTAGCCACCTACATAACAACTCCAACTCAAGTTTATTACATACCCTCTCATATGATGGAGGAATACCGTGGTTACAACATGATGTTTCAGGAGATTACTGATTACGCGCCGAAACTGCGTAATTGGGCACTTTAATCCAGTTTTAACAGCTTATATTTTTAATTACGTGTCCAAATTTATCCAATATTTTAATAAAGTGCAAAAATTATTATTCTTGAGTTTTATTGTGCAATTTATGAATTTATGGTAATATTTTATTGCAGGAAAATTCTCAAGAACTAAAACCGATACCTATTCGTATTTCATGTATAACTTTTTCGCCCGACTTCCGATCGAGACAATTCAAATTTTTGGAGAAAGAGAAAAGGATTATCTACAACTTTTTTGTTTCGAGTTTTGTGAGAAACTAGCTCCAGAAGGGTCAAATTTTGCGGTGAATAGAGAACAAAAAATGACAAAACAAAAAAAGGATAAAAAAAAAATTGAAGTGGGCCGGGTCTTGATGTGACCCGGCCATGCAAATTGTGGGCTTGGCAGTAGGCGCTGGCTGGGGAGCCAATTTGGCGTGTGCTTTTGGAGGGCAAAAAAGGGAAAAAGGAAAGCTAGGTAAAAAAAAGAAAAGGCTAGGGTTTTAAATCTTTTTTTTTTTTTAGGGAAAAGAGGGCAGCAGCTAGGGGTTCTTTTGGGGAGTAGCAGTCGTGAAGCAAGGTGGGGGAAGGCTGTGCGACGCTGAACGGGGAAAACGGAAGCTGTCGTGCAGCAGCTTTAGGAGGATTGTGCTCTCTCACACACGGCCTCATCTCTCTCTCTCTCTTTCATCTCTCTCTCTCTCTCTCTCTCTCTCTCTCTCTCTCTTACTGTTTTGTTTTTTTTTTTTAATGTCATTTAAATACTTATTTAAAAGTTTATTTGTATTGATTTAATATTTGTTGGAAACATTATTAAATGTAGATTGTCTCTTTTTTATTTAATGACATTGTTGAGTTAAATTTCATTTGAGTTATTTGTATTAGTTGCTTCAATTGCGTTTATTAAAAAAAAAGTTAATGCTCGATTTAAATGCTTGTTCAAGTAGTGTGTTAAGGTATTTTGTTGTTGAATGATTTTTTGTTTAGACCCTTAGTTAGTTTGCTTATTTGAAGTTTTTATAGTTTATTTGGATGGTTGAATAGATTGTACTATGTTAGCTTAGTTAGTTTATTTGTTTAATTGCATGTTAGTTTTTATCTTATTTATGCAAGTTATGTTCATAGTTTAGGTTTCGTGTCATTTTAATTTCATCACAAATTCTCCAAAAATTCAAAATTTCGAATCTGAACCATGTTCAGTAAAATTTGTTTTCTTATTATTATTATTTTTTTATTTCGAGTTAGTTTAAAACTAATCTACATTCCCCATGGAGACGATTTGACCTATTTGTGCTAATTATTACACGACGTAACTCCTATACTTGAGATAACCCTAGTGCTATTCATTTTTAGAAGTGAGTCAAGTTTTTGCCGCCGTTGTCAGGGAGTGCCAGAATTGGGTTTAATCTAATGTTTCTCCATTTATTTTGATTTCTCTCATAATTTAAAAGCACAAAAAAACATAATATTTTCAAAAAAAAAGAGCAAAATTTTTTTTTATCATGTTTGAGTGCTGCTATGCTGGTGACTGTTTGCTATTTGGGTTGATGTTTGATGCCTTAGGTTAGAGATATTTCACATAGGTTATACAAACTGTCACCTAATATAGGTAGTAGGTTTCCTATTTCTGTTGTAAGTGAGGACACTCAAAATTAATTTGAGTGATCTTTTTGAAGAGAATTTTGAGGAAACCATGGCTGAACCTCCACCTGCACCTCGCACCTTGAAAGACTTTTTTTCGCCTACACGCACCATTACACCATCTTGTATTGCTTTGCCAAATATGCACCGAATTTCACCATTAAGCATGGTATGTTGTCAGTAATACCTCAGTTCCACAGGATGGATTCTGAGAGTCCTTACCAGCATCTGACCGATTTTGAGTTGGCATGTACTACCTTCATTACTAGAGTAGGAATTGATGAATACATTAAGCTTCGTTTATTTCCTTTTTCCTTGAAGGATAAAGCGAAGATCTAGTTTAATTCTCTAAGACCTAACTTTATTTCTGATTGGACTGACATGCAACGTGAGTTCTTACATAAATTTTTTCCTTTTCAAAGAACTCAGTTCCTACAGGAGCAAATTAGTCAGTTTATGCAAAGAGGTGATGAGACTTTCCAGGCTTGTTGGGAAAGGTTCAAAGAGTTGATTAATATTTGTCCGCATCATGGGTTTGAGCCTCGGAGGCTGGTAAATTATTTCTATACAGCCCTCACTCTTGATTGTAAGCAGTTTGTTCAGACTATGTGTAATGGGGAGCTCTTCAGTAAGGAACCAGATGAGGCACTAGCATTCTTTGATTACTTAACTGAAAGTGCACAACAGTGGAATACACAATCTGATCGGGTACCAATGGCAATGCAACCTCTCAGGGCAATTGGTGGTGGAGGTAGATATGATGTAAAGGAGGAAACTGATATCCAGGCTCGTATTGCTGCATTAGCTAGGAGGGTAGAGGTTATGGAGTTAGAGAAGGTGAAAGCAGCGAAATCAGTTGAGGTGTGCTCTTTATGCGTTGACTCTAGCTATAAGGCCTAGGATTGTCTGATCATGACGGTAGTGTAGGAGAGTAGGTCTGATCAGATTTAGTCAGCAAATTGGGTTAATAGAGCTCCCAATAAGCCCTTCTCAAACACTTACAATCCGGGATGGAGGAATCACCCAAATCTTTCATGGAGGAATGATCAGGCTGGTCAATTTTCTTCACAATTTCAGCAGCCTTCCCACTCTTTTGCACCACAGTCTCAGTACCCGTATCAGCCACATCCGATTTCTCAGAACTACTCACCTCCAGGGTTTCCATCTAATGTTGCACCCGTTCCACCAAAAAGGTCTCTTGAGGATACTCTTCAGCAGTTCATGCAAATTCAAGCCACAACTAACAATGAACTGCGAGGCACCATTAATAAGATTAGTACATAGTTGAGTACCTTAGAGAAGGGGAAATTTTCAGTGCAGCCTCAGCCTAATCCTCAGGTATACCGGCAGCAACAGCAGCCAGTACATAATGTTTCAGGGGATTCTATTGAGACGACAAAGGCCGTCATTACTTTGAGAAGTGGGAAGGAAGTCCCCCGACCCGAGATATCTACTGAGAGGCAAACAGTTGCCTCGACACCAAAAGTTGCGGTGGAGTCAGATGAGGCCCAAGAGAAACCAGAGGAAGTAAGCCAAGAATTGAAGAAGTCAGTTGATGTGGAGGCCGAGACTAGTAAAGAGTACCGACCTGTGGTACCCTATCCCCAGAGGTTGGTAGCTGGTCAAAAGAACAAATACCATACTGAGATTCAGGAGAACTTCAAGCAGGTGAAGATCAATATTCCGCTTCTAGATGCCATTCAGCAGGTTCCTTCGTATGCAAAATTTTTAAAGGACTTGTGCATAGTGAAGAGGAAATTGAATGTAAAGAAGAAGGCTTTCTTGACAGAGCAGGTTAGTGCATTGATATTGAGTGAGACTCCTCAGAAACTCAGAGATCTTGGTTCTCCCACCATCTCCATTATGATCGGTGAATCTCACATTGGGAGAGCTCTACTTGATTTGGGGAGTAGTGTGAACTTGCTACCATTCTTGATACATGAGCAGTTGGGGTTAGGTGAGCTGAAGAAGACCTCTATTGTGCTACAGTTGACTGACAGATCAGTGAAGGTACCATAGGGCGTTATTGAGGATGTATTGGTTCAAGTTGACAAATTCTACTACCCAGTGGACTTTGTGGTTTTGGATATGCAGTAGCCTATCTCTACCATTTGCCAGAAACCTGTCATACTTGGATGCCCATTTCTTGCTACCTCCAATGCATTGATCAATTGTCGAAGTGGAGTGCAGAAGCTCACATTCGGGAATATGACATTGGAGATGAACGTGTTTAATGCTTGCAAGATGCCTAGTGATTGTGATGACTCCGAGTTACGTGTAGTTGATGTGATTGATGATTTTGATATTTCAGAGTTGTTATCTGTGTTTGGCTCTGACAGTGCATTTAAGAATGACTCTCCCGAGCAACCTGACATTTTTGATGACACAGTTCCTTTGTCTAGAGAGTTGATAGAATCTGAGGGGCAATGCATGGAGATAGATGATTCCCCTCAATTGTTAAATGCAGGTTATATGAGTAGTTGGCGTAAGCCAACTTTTGAAGCTCTTGACTTACTAGAAGTCATGAAGTCATGAAAAGAAGAAGTCTCTACACTTGAGTTGAAACCACTATCTATGAACCAAACGTGGTGTCATTGTAATTCACGAGCCTACTTTGCTCAGAGAGGGCAATTCTTTCAACTAACGAGCACACCAAGAGTTGAATACGACATTGACATAGGTCTGAATTTTTCATCAATCTCTTGCTCTACAATTTTTATTTTTAATAGAGAAGCTTGTCCGGCTGCTTGAAGATTCCGACCTAATTTGCTCTACTAATTCTTTCAGTTATTAATCATTCTCTTCCCTTGAAATTTTTTTGTATTTTGCTCTACTAGCTATTGTTAAAAAAGTATGCCTTTTTCTACTCAACCCAATAAAGTGGGAAAACTTCCATATGAAACTTTACTTGCCGTAGGATGGCTCTGGCTGGCTATTGCACAGTTGTGTTTACGCGTTTGTCATATAAGAATGGAATATGGTAAGTACGATAAGTTTTCATTTTATTTCATCCTCATCCCATTTTATTCTCCATATCAAATGATCACAAGATGATCGAGATATGAATAGAATCTTTTATTGTGGTGATGGCTAAAAATATAATTTCAATAGCGCTTTTTTTTTTTTGTTGGGAAGGGGTATGGTGATGGGAAGAAAAATTTGTTTGGGATGACTCGTATGAAAATGATTTATGTGACTTATGAGTTAAGAATTAACACATAATATACTTACCTTTTAAGTGCTTGAGATAATGAGATATCGGTATGATGGCAAAATGGCAGTAAAAAATTGTGAGAGAAAACAACTTTATTCTGCAGAAGATGCATATTTTATGATTTTGAAAACATGATATTTTTGTAATTTACTGGCCTCTTAAACTCCTCTGCGAGGTTGCAATGAAACTTTGGCTGTGTAATTAGTGGGTGTATTTCGCTTTATGGCGGGTGTTCTTATTTATATTTTTGAAGTATATATTTTTTAATTGAATTTATAAGAAATTTTATATTTTTATATTATATTTTATTCATATTTACACAAGAATTCAAATTTAAAATTTGAATTTTAAGCTCTTAAATATAAAATTAGACCTTTTCAAATATATTTTGTTAGTACTGCAACACTTTTTGAGTTTTGATGATGTTATAGAAAAATATTTAACATTTTTACGTTTGTTACTGTTTTCAAGGGAAAGGGAGCGGGGGAGGAAGAGAAGGGGCAAGCCACATGCTTAATGATGGTACCAAAAAGATTGATTCGTTAGGATAAGTTTTGAAAAAAGATTCCACCTTACTTGATAATCAAATATGAAAAAGTAGACTAGTTCATATTTCCTCTTCCATTTTCTAACCTTTTCCAAATACCTAATGACGTCCTCGGAAAATTATAGATCCCAATCCTTCCACGAGATTGGGCCCATGTTTACCAAGTCAAAGAGAGCCCCTTATTTTTTATTTAGTTTAGCTTATAAAAATATTCATTATAAGTAGACATAGAAAATAAAATTATCATCACGTTAATTTCTCTTGTATTTGGCAGATTTAAAAATGAGTATGAGATCAACAATGTGTTCCATGATAACTCAAATCCATTCCGATGAATTATAAATTTATTAATTAATTAATTAACTAATAAATAAATAAAAGATGGAAACGATTATAATTATAGTCCAAGCAAGTTAATCTTTTAAGCAAACAAATTATTGCAAGGATCTAATATGTGATAGATTTTATTGCCTTGTTTGGAATTCGAAAAATTTCTTTTTCTCTAAAAAAGTAAGGAATTTCCCTCTTCTCTTCTTCTTTTGGATATCATGAAAAAAAATAAATTTCTGATTTCATAAAATCCTCAACTTAGTAAATAGCAAATACAAATTACTGCAATGATTTGACCACCTTGTCATTGTTTTAAAAATGTTCTTCTCAAAAGTCCTCAATCCAACGTATACGAAAATGGGAAGATCTGATTGGCTACAATATGTCATTAAGTCAAGTTATTAGTTGTGACCCATACGTAGAAAATTCAGCGTTATTAAATAAATCAATGAATGTGTTGGGTGTGAGCAATTCAGAGGAAAGAAGACTTGCAGGGCTTCACTGTGCAATTCTTCCCTGTTTATTTTATCTTCTCGCTTCCACACCCCCCTCCCCCCCTCCGCTCTGGCCGTCTTGCTTGGGCCATGACTCTGAAATTTCCAAGTCTTCCATTGACGCAGTGAGTCGGTCTTTGTTTTGTGAAATTACAAAATAGCCCTTCCCTTGCCACCCCTAGCATGAAAAGACCTGCGCAAGAGACAGGGAAGGCAGGGCAAACCACAAGCTTCACCCAGCAATGGCATTATCTTAGTCTGCTCCCTTCCCTTCACTTTTTATTTGTTTTTCATCATATCCACCATCTTTCCCTTCTCCCTTCAAGAAATCAATGATCATGTTTACTATGGGTTCTACTTCAACCGCCCCTTCAAAGAAGTGGCATCCCTTTTCATGGCTTCATGGTTTATCGCTCTTCTTCCTCTTCACCGTGTCATTTTCAACCTTAATGGTCTCCTCTTCCTCAAGTCCTCAAATCTCCTACTCCGATCACTGCGGCTCAGTTGTGCCGGAGTCGACCCCAACTGAACTCGACGATTCCACCTTTGTGCTTCCACAGCTCCAAAATGGCTTCTACAATGGTGGAGATAGAATTCTAAACAAGTCCTCTGTTAACTCCGCTCCATTCTCCAAGTCCCTGTGGTTTCAGACCCCAAGCGTTTATAAGACCAAGGTCGAGGGGGTGTTCAAGATTGAGGGAAGTGTGACCCTGCAAAGTCAGGAGCAGAGTGTGGGATATTGGGGCAGGTACTATTACCAGGCGCCTAGAGGGTCTGGGAGTGGTTCTTTGAGTTTTAGCTTACATGGGTTCTGGTCTGAATCTTCTGGGAAACTTTGCATGGTGGGATCAGCTAAAGCTTATTCAGAAGATGCCCGTAAGTTGCTTGATTTTGCAGCTGTTCTGAAACTCATTGTCCCAAAGATTTCAAATATTTCCACTACTATGGTTACTGGGACCCTGGAGAGTTTGAGCTTGGCCGACGAGTTGAACTACTTTGATCCAATTTCCATATTGATGTTCCATCAGACAAATTACAACTACACTTTGGTTTCCGAAGAATTTGATAAAGGGTGTTCTGGTGGGACTGATAATGTCCCCCAGAGTGCATCTCTTGGTTTGCGGCCCGGAAGAAGTCTCTGTTCCATGGTGAGTGGCGCCAGTGAGTATAAATTGGAGTATGCAAGGGATTGCAATTCTACAAAGAACTGCAGTCCTTTTGGTGGGGATATCAATTCTTCGCCCAACATCATGTCCCTCACTTCTACTCAGTGTTCAGATGAGAAAAAAATGCTGCAGTTTCTTGTTGAATTTTCAACACAGGACTATTTTTGGTATAATCAACCCTTCAATCCCAACACAACATTAGTTGGGGAGGGATCATGGGATTCAAGGAAGAACAGGCTATGCATTGTCGCTTGCCGAATCTTGAACGTGACTGATTCTTCAGCTAAAGCTCATGTTGGGGATTGCTCATTCAGGCTGACCTTGAGTTTCCCTGCTATTTGGTCACTCACAGAAAGTAGTAAGATTGTGGGGCAAATCTGGACAAACAAATCTGCCAAAGATTTGGGTTACTTCAACGGGATTACATATCGAAATGTCGATAATGGAAGGCAGGCACTCCCAGGCTTAAAATACAATTATACTGAAACTGACAGAGTAAAGAAGTCATGTCCAGCCAAGAAGCAGCCTTCGGAAAGCAGAAAGGAAAGGTACCCAAATGAGGATTCTTATGACATGAGATTCCGTATGTCAATTAAGAATTCTCAAGGAACAATTGCCCAGGGTGATTCATATCCCCTCTCCGTGGGTGATCACATTTACGATGGGACGTATGCTATGTCTTCATCAGACTCATGGTCAGGAAGCAGCAATGACCCTGCAGTTACAGCAATCGAAAACCATAGCAGCCCAACAAATATCAGCTACAAGATGAGCTTGACTCTGACGCATGACGCCAAGTTAGGCGATCAGTTTTCTTTGTTTAACTTATCTTCGAGCTCGAGTCATTGGGCAGAGATATCTGCTGAAGGGACTTATGATGCTGAGACAGGAAAGCTCTGCATGGTAGGCTGTAGACATTTGGTTTCAAACATCCAATTTTCTACAAAGTACTCTATGGACTGCGAGCTCCTTGTCAATGTCCAGTTTCCTCCCCTGAATGCAAAGAAAAGAGGTCTTATCAAGGGAACAATTGTAAGTAATCGAAAGAAGGCCGACCCTCTTTTCTTCTATAAACTGGACTTTGTTGCTGCTACTTATTACATGGTTGAGGCAGAACAATCCATATGGAGGATGGATTTTGAGACTGTCATGGTTCTGCTCTCTGAAACACTTGCATGTGTCTTCATTGTGTTGCAAATCTTCTATGGGAAGAGGCACCCTGAAGTGCTTCCATCCATTTCACTTATCATGCTTGTGATTCTTACCCTGGGGCACATGATCCCTCTTCTCCTCAACTTCGAAGCCCTGTTCTTGGGCACCCATAACCCCCGGCACATCTGGTTCAGGACTGGTGGATGGCTTGAAATGAACGAGGTTATTGTGAGGGTGGTTATGATGATAGCTTTCCTGATGCAGATTCGTCTTCTTCAGCTTTCATTGTCTGCTAAACTGGCCAATAGAAATGATCAAAAGGACTCATGGGGTGAAGAGAAGAAAGCCCTGTATGTGACCTTGCCACTGTATGTTGCTGGGGGCTTAATTGCTTTCTTCGTGCACTGGAGGAAGAACAAATATGATCCTATTGCTCATTTCTCTCGTCATCATATCAGACAGCAGCAACTTTCGGTACTGCATGACCTGAGATCATTCGCAGGTTTGGTGTCGGATGGATTTCTTTTCCCTCAAATCCTGCTCAACATGTTCGGGAACTCAAAGGGAAAGTATCTTTCTCATTCATTCTACATTGGAACAACCCTCATTCGGATGCTTCCGCATGCGTATGATCTTTACAGGGCTCACACTTTCACCCGTGATTTTGATGAATATATGGACACATACATTTATGCAAATCCTGGTGCAGATTTGTACTCCACTGCTTGGGATGTCATCATAGCTTGTGGGTGCCTGCTGTTTGCTGTGATCATTTACTTGCAGCAGCGGTTCGGGGGTCGTTGCATCCTTCCCCAAAGATTCAGGGTATCAGAAGAATACGAGAAGGTGCCTACGATGAGCAGCGTCGAGTAATAACTAGAGGGATGCCCCTAAAATTTTTCATGTTCATCTTGTTAGCATAATGTTGTTTGCGGGTGGAGACACAGCTTAGCAAGTAATTCTCCATCCATGGTTTTCTATGTATCTTGGGCAAGTGAGAAATGTTGCATGTTTAGTCATGTCTGTATTATAAGCAAGTTGTTATCGGTGTACGAATGGTTTGTTGTATGTCCTAGGTACTACAATAATTCTATTGTTTCTACTTATACTATTACTGTAACGCCCCGACCCTTAATACGACCCCAGAGTATTACTATACGTATATATCCTGTATAAATCTTAAAACATACATAACTACCCGTCCTATACAGGGACATACAGGTATTTCATAATGATCTGTACTAACATATATTGTGAAAAATATAAACATTCATACTGATTCTAATAGACATACTAGAGTATCTAAATGTTCCTTACATATATTCAATCGTACGTAAAACATAAATTATATTACATTCCCAAAACAACTAGGCTAACGACCCAGTACTCATACAAAAATTTACGCTAACTAACAAGACCCTACGCTCCACAACCTCTCTAGACGACTAGGACCGATTTCCTATAACTTCTGAAAACAAGGTTGTAAGATTGGGGTGAGACACTTCTCAGTAAGGAGGAAGATATTACATCAGTGTGTGACTGTACAGTTATATTCTTGTTTGAAAACAATTACATAAGTTGCACATTCTCAATACTGTAATATATATAGTACATATATAAGTTCTTGATAATGTATAACCCAACATCATTACAAGTGAGAGTTCCCGAGGTTAGGGTAGGGTATAGCCCCATACACTGTACGATCCCTCCATCCGGTACTCAAACCTGTGACTTTGCCCAGTAAAGCTTTGAAATCATGTATATGCATGTTTAGAACACCGTCAAACTCGAAATTATCATAACTATGCCAGTAACTCCCAGTGGCAAGGGTTGTGCGATAAGAAAACACTGATTGAGCCCTGTTCGTGCAGGCATCGTCAGACATCATAACATACTGCAGTTCAACCTGACCATCATCACCCTGATCCCTTTTGAGTAGTGACCCTTCTTACCAAGCCTACTACTAGGTACCCACACTGAACAATAACTATGTGTGGTTGCACTGTACCTCTGTTTTGGCAACGGTACCGAACCTACATGATATAAGCTTTTTAAGGTTTCATATACTATTGAGACAAGCTGCAGTCCCAATATCATATATACAATTTACATTAAAACATAATAACCTGTGCAATTCCAATATTTTCACAATCTCATTCATGCATACTTTCATTCATACTGTGATAAAAATTGGCTCGTAATGTCACGACCTACTCATTTTTCACATATTTTTTTTCCTTTATATGTATATATATATATATATATATATATATATATATATATATATATATATATATATATATAAATCATCATCATACATTCCAGCTCAGCAGGTCACCATCCACCTGGACCCGTGGGTACCAGGGATATATCAGAATATATAGTAGAAGCCTATGTAGCAGAAAGCATATAATCATACACATCTCAACATAACATGCATTACAACACCAAAATTACTATAATAACTGTATCTCAGTATATACATCCCAAAAATCATATCTAGGGACATTCTCACAAAATCTAACTGTCCCTACAAAACTTACCCTTCAAAAAGGGCAGATAAACAGTATTATATCAGCGAGGCTTTTCCCGCTCTCCTATTTGGGGCTCCTGAAAATTTAATAAGATTTAGGGGTGAGACACCTCTTAGTTAGGGAAATAAACTAATACTAGTGTGTGACAATATGAGTAATCCGTGTTCTACATATAACATACATAACATATACAATACTGTTTAGCAAATCTGGGAAAACATAAGTATATCAAAACATGACAGAACATACTGTATTTCATAAACACATCTCATCTCATATCATAATAATAACATAAAAACTATCTTGGTAGGTTAGCTGACTTTTGTCATGTATTACCTCCACATGACTGGGTTGTGTGGCCCGAAGGCGGGACCTGACAATGGTTGACCGACCACTGCTAAGTCAATATTCTAGTTTGTAGGTCCGATGGGTCTACCTAGACTGGTCCGTACACCAGGGGCGATAACAGCACACTTCTTGAAAATAACCACATCGACCATCCAATCTCACACCACTCCATACAGCGGCGTTAACACTTATGTCATGATCACGAAGACTATGGACACATAACAATGGTACCGTGCAAGTGCTAGCCTAAACCAGGCCAACCAGATCTGATATCATATAATATATATACTGAAATCGTGATACATGGATATCTCATATCATTAATTATCAAATTAATCATATCATTTTACACATATACATATATCATGAAAATCATCGGCCCGTACATATTTTATCATAGCTCGGCCCGTACTCCAGCAAATCACATAGCACAGCCCGTACGCTAGCAAATTACATAGCTCGGCTCGTACGCCGGCAAACATATCCACATAGCACGGCCTGTACGCCGGAAAATCACATATATATAAAAATATCTCAGCTCGTACGCCGATTTTCCATCATAAAGCACATATCATAATCACATTCCCATAAAACAAGTATCTCATACATTTTATACTCATGCCACATTAACAGATTTTCACATATTCATCATACGATCATTTTCACAGTATTTTCCAAATATAAATCATATAAATACATTTAATTATTTTTCATGAAACCAGATGTTATATATATATACATGCATTTTCTCAAAACAAAACTAGCTTAGTTTGTCCTCTTACCTGATTCCTGAAAAGCCCCTAAGAAATCTTCCCCGCACTCGCAAGATTCTCAATTCAACACCCTGAAAATGGAAAAACTCTCAGTATTAAACTTTAGTATTTTTATGTGTATAACACTTCTTATAACTACCATTAAGTCAAATTCGACTTAAAAGCCTTACCTCAACTTAGGAATGATTTCCAAGTTCCCAATTCAACACCCCTGGAAATGAAAACTCCAAATATTAAACTTTAATATTCCAACGTATATAACGCTTTTCTCAACTTTCAAAAGTCCAAATATTGAGTAGAAAGCCTTACCTTGGATTTGGGATGGTTTCCTCCTTGCTTTCACCAGTGATATGCTCCGGCAGATTTGGAGAGAACTTCCCCAGGAGCGTCATGGTAACTTCGGATTGTCGATTCGGCGAAAATCTAGCCCGAAATCGATGAAAGAAAGAAGGAAAATCGAAGGGGAGAGAGAAAACCTAGATTTTCATATTTATAGAATAGGGGATATCGCCGACGAGCCCGTCCTTCGTCGACAAATTCTCATTAATTTCGTTGACGAATTCTCATTAATTTCGTCGACGAAATTCAGTCGACTCAAAACCCCCTCTCGGTATTCCTTTGTCGACGAAATTCAGTCTTCGTTGATGAATTTTCTTAAGCCTTCGTCGATGAATCCCTTGTGTATTCATCGACGAAGCCCTGCTGATCCCCTTTTTTCGTTATTCCTTCCAAAGTTCAATGTCGTTGACGACCTCCTTCTGTTTTTGGTCTCCATTTCTCTTCCTCTTTATTATTTAAATTCTATTTTTTTATTCGGGTCATTACATGTAACCTCTCGATTTTACCCTTTTTTCATACTTGACACGGTATCTAACTGACACCTGTTTTCTGCATTTTTTGATAATCACTTTGAACCTTAGTCCCCATAGTTCATATATATACATCTCAAATTAGTATAGACTCAATTCATATCATACATCACACTTATTTGATCATATATATTCATTTCATATAAACTTGTTCGTAAAATATCATTTCTATTGCTATTAAGAGTTTCAAGCATCTTCTACTTTAGTTTTAGTGCAAATAAAGTAGTTTAAGAAATTTGGAGATCATATGCCAAAAATCTCATTTTTTCTAAAACCGTAGAATCGTGAAAACCGTAAGAATTGACATTTTTACCCCGCAAAACTTTGCAAATAAGCAGTCAATAAGTACATATAAACATAAGCTACATATAATGTGGTTTCTTTTTCTAAAAATATTGATGTAAACAAATCCTCTTACTTTTTAACGTAAAAATTGAAAACGAGCTTATTTATCCAAACTATGACATGGAACCCTCAAAACCTAAAAATCGAGGAACAATACTTCAGTATTATTCAATCTATTATAGATCTACCGAAACGAAAACGAATTTAGATCCTTACCCTGATTTTAGGGAAAGACCCGAAAATCTTCAAAACGATGATCTGATCCACTATAACTAAAGAGATTCTCCTTCTAATTCACGTAGAAACCTCCGATTGTAGAAACAGACGACGAATGACGAAGAATTGTAAAGAGAGAGAGGGAGAGAGAGAGAGAGAGAACCTGCTAGTTCTAGAGAGAGAGAGAGAGAACTTTTGGGTTTTCTTCACCCTTAAGCAACCAAAAATGATATTTATAGAACCTTTGACCGAGTCAAATTTGTCGGTGAGGCGGCGCCTTTGTCGACGAACCAGCCACTCAGTTCATGGATGAAGCTCTATCTTTGTTGATGAATCCCATCCAAATATTTTCTTTGGTTCACTCGGTATTTCTTCGTCGACAATGCTCTGAATTTCGGCGACAAAGAACTGAATGGACTTCGTCAATGAATATACTGGCTTCATCGATGAGGCCTACTGAAATTCCTTTTTACCTTTTTCTTATTTATTTTCCTTATTTACGGGTTCGGGTCTCTACAATCTATCATCCTTATAAAAATTTCATCCTCAAAATTTGCTCATAGATACTACGCATATTCTACACTTACAGCTTAGTCCTACCGAAGAGTCGGTAGCCACCTACATAGCAGCTCCAACTCAAGTTTATTACATACCCTCTCATATGATGGAGGAATACCGTGGTTACAACATGATGTTTCAGGAGATTACATACACATGCAAATTCTTTCGAAGACCATACTATTTAATCTGAACCACCTATTTTACTATACATACTTACATACTATAAAATAACTGTGGGTACTCTTGGTGTATCTCTGACTTTAGTTCCCATGAAGCTTCCTCCTATGCATAGTTACGCCATAATACCTTCACTAATGGTATTTCTTTGGTCTGTAGCTGTTGAACTTTCTAATCTAATATCTATATTGGTACCTCCTCATATGATAAAGCCTCACTGATCTTTAGAGGTTCGTAACTCAACACGTGTGATGGATCTAACATGTACTTCCTTAGCACTGACACGTGAAACACATCATGGACTCTGGATAGTGTTGGGGGTAAAGCCACTTGATAAGCAATCGAACCTATCCTTTCCATGATCTCAAAAGGCCCAATATACCGAGGACTTAGCTTCCCCTTCTTTCCGAACCTCATCACCCCTTTCATCGGAGCGATCTTCAGAAACACCATATCTCCTACCTCAAATTCCAGCTCTTGTTGACGAGTATCAGCATAACTCTTCTGCCGACTTTGAGCTGCCTTAATTTTATCCCTGATCAACTTGACCTTTGCAGAGGGCTGCTGAATCAGTTCTGGACCCAATATTTGCCGCTCACCTACTTGATCCCAGTACAATGGAGATTGACACCGACGACCATATAATGTTTCGTAAGGTGCCATCTTTATGCTAGCATGGTAACTGTTGTTATACACGAACTCGACAAGCGGTAGATACCGTATCCAACTGCCACCAAAATCCAGTACACAAGCCCGCAACATATCTTCTAGTGTCTGTATAGTCCTCCCAGACTACCCATTCGTCTGTGGGTGGAAAGACGTACTGAACGTGAGCTGCGATCCTAAGAAATCATGTAGACTTTTCCAAAAACGAGACATAAAACATGGATCTTGATTTGAAACAATAGAAACAGGGACACCAGAGAGTCATACAATCTCCTACACATACAACTCTACTGGCCAATTCAGAGAATAGCTGACTTTGATTGGAATGAAATGTGCAGTCTTTGTCAGTCAATCAATTACATCCCATATAGTATTCTGCCCATGCACCGCCACAGGTAATCTCGTCACAAAGTCTATCGAGATGTGCTCCCACTTCCACTTGGGGATGTCAAGTGGCTAAAGTGGTCCTACTGACCTTTGGTGCTCTACTTTGACCTGCTGACATGTTAGGTACTGCTCTACGAAACGAGCGATCTCTGTTTTCATGTTAGACCACCAAAAAGATTCCTTTAGATTCTAGTACATCTTCATACTGCTAGGATGTATGGTGTAGAGTGTATGGTGTGCCTCCTCCAGAATGACCTTTTTAATCCCGACGTCATCTAGTACACATACCCTGACATGGAATCTCATAATCCCATCACCATATACTGAAATCTAGCTTTAACCCACTCTGGACTCCTTCTATAGCCTCAATCAGCTTTGGATCTTCCTTCTACGCTGCTCGGATCCTCTCCTGTAAGGTCGACTATACCACCAAGCTAGCAAGAATAGCTTGATGATTTCCTTCCACTACCTCCAAGCCTAACCTCTCTAGGTCCATACAGATCTGATGCTGAACTTCCAGTTGTGAGATTGACACATCAATTGACTTCCAACTTAAAGCACCAACTACTACATTTGCTTTTCCTAGATGATAGCTAATGGTATAGTCGTAGTCCTTTATCAACTCAAGCCATTTACGCTGCCTCATGTTCAGCTCTTTCTTAGTGAAAATGTACTTAAGAATTTTATGATCGGTAAAAATCTCGCACCTTTCACCATACAGGTAGTGCCTCCATATTTTCAATGCAAACACTACAGCTGCCAATTCCATATCATATGTCTGGTAGTTCTTCACATACTCTTTGAGTTGACAAGAAGCGTATACAACCACCCTGCCCTGCTACATTAGAACATAGCTGAGACCCTTCTTAGAGGCATCACTATAGATAACAAATCCACCATCCCCAAATGGAATGGTCAAAACTGGAGTAGTAACTAGTTGCTGTTTCAGCTCCTAAAAACTCAGCTTACACTCATCAGTCTAATCATACCTCACGTTCTTCTTCGTGAGTAGCGTCAATAGACCTACTAAACTAGAGAAGCCTTTTAAAAAACGACGGTAGTAACCTGCAAGACTTAGAAAACTTTTGACCTCCTGAAAATTCTTTGATTTTGCCCAGTCCACTATTGCCTCTATGTAATAACCCGAGAATTTGAATAATTAGAAAATATGATAAATGAAATGGATTAATGGACAATAAAGGAAAAAGGAAAGAAATTAGAAGGAAAAGTAGGCCTCGTCGATGAATGTCTGTATTCATCGACGAGTATCCTTCAAATCTCGTCGACGAAAAAATCCCGAGAGAGAATTTTGAAAACCCTGAATTTCGTCGACGAAGGTATCTTCTCGTCGATGAAGTCTCTATAGCGCCTCGTCAACGAATCGACGTGTCTCATCGATGAAGCCCTGTCTATAAATAGGCTCTTCCTTCATTTTCATCACAAGACCTTGGGAATTTTCTTCTTCTCTCTCTAGAATACGACTTTTCCTACCTTCTCTCTTCGATTTTGGGCCAATTTTGACTTGGTTTGATGATCTAGAACCACCAAGAGGTTCGTGGGATCATCCTCTTCAAGGCTGTAGGAGCTGATCGTTGGGTTGTGAAGTTTGGGAAACATCCCAAAATCAGGGTAAGTTAGTTATTTTGGGATTTTCTTAAGGAATGTTGTTATTTGGAGCCTAGGAAATAGTAAATAAGTATTTTCTTTAAGATTTAAGTTAATTGAAATTTATTTTAATTATTTAAGATTTTTGGATTCAGGGTCCAGGTGAACGCCGTGTGGGTATCAGTTCGGGGATCCTACAGGCGTAGTTGGAAGTCAGGTAAGGGTGAAATTTATATATTAAATAAGGTTTTTTTTTCATGAATTAAAATGAATTATGTGCTATTTATGTATATATGTTTATATGTGGGTTTAAAATGCCAACCATGAAATTATGTTTTATGAGCTTATGAATGTTTATATAGTTATGCATATATGAAAGTAAACGATTGGAAGTGGAAAGGAATTTTTCTAAGAAATTAAGTAAGAAATGAAATGTATTTTCAGTATATCAATGTTAACTATGGGTTGGCTTATTTTGTAAGAAATGTATATGAATTTTATTGCTAAAACTATGTGGCATGAGATTTTGTGCAAATATATGTTAGATATATGAGATGCATGTTAAGTAAGTAAAGCTTATGAATAAAATATAATATGGACAATATTGCTTGTGTATGTTAAATGCAACTTTATGTAAGACAGCTGAAAGACAACCATGTTAGCAGATCCTAGCGTATTTCTATGTGGACTAACTATAGCAGATTCTAACACATTTCTATGTGGAAACTAATTGATGATGGCTAAAGACCAGCTGCACTACGAAGGAATGAAATGAAAACGTTATGCAATGAAATGACAATGGAATGAAAAGAAAAGTGAAACGTGAACAATACGAATGGGAAAGAGTCACTTAAAGTGAAACGAAATGCAAAGTTAAGTTATGAACATGAATGAATGTGTATGAATGTGTAATGACAGAAAGGAATGATGTATTATGATAATAGAAGTATGTATGTACGTAAAATATGTTACGATTGGGCAAGGCGAACCCTTTGCCTGAGGGCTTGTTGAGAAAGGCGAGTGCACTAGTAGCTTCAGATGTGGCAATAGTTGCATCACGTACTAGGGTAGAGGGAACCTATTTGTATGGGCGGGTAGATTTCTCTATCCTTAAAGCCTTTGCCTGTAAATTATTGTTAAATGCGTGAGTACGAGATTAATCTAACGCTTGAAGGCTTACTGAGTAAGGTAAGTGCCATGATATGCTTTTATTGTGACCTTAGGGTTACTTATGTATAAGAGCAGAGGGGTGCTACTTATATGGGCGGATAATCACCCCTATCCTTAAGTAATCTCGTGGGTTAAATTTCTGCATGTGTTTGATTAGATTCAGAAAACTGTTTCAATGCTATGTAATGATATACAAATGTATTTTAAAATGATAACTATATACCTCATGTTAGCCACATGCTGTTTTAATATGTATGTTTCTTCCTTTACTGAGATATGTCTCACCTGAATATGAATGTTTCTTTTCAGGACATCCTCGAGGTCGGGGTTAGAAGCTCGACGGTATTTAGTGTTTTTGAGGACTAAAGAATCAGGGTATATGTTGATAATATTTTGGGGATGCATATGTTATGTTATAAGTCTTTATGTTTTAAGTCTGTGGAGAAAAGAATGTTTGTGGACATATTGGAATGTTCTGGAATTATGTATTTATGGAAATGCAGGTGATGAATGAGTATTATGGATTCTAGATAGGAAATAGAAAACTCTGGTATTTTACGGTTTTATGGTATTGTGTTATATGGAGATTATATTTATGTTTTCCGCTGCGTATGTATGTTATGGATTATGACTTATCAGGATATTATTAGGCATAACGCACCAGACCTGGGCTTAGGGGTTCAGGGTGTTACATTTTGGTATCAGAGCAATGATTTTGGGATTTTGAGGATTTAGGAAATGATTTATACCCGAGTATAGGAAATAGTTAGGATAAGGAATAGTAGATGAATAGGTTAGATATTGAGAAGTAGGTTTGGTGTAGGGAAGTATAGGGTCTTGTTTTGTGATTTAGAGGTGAAATTATGTCGATGATTTCCTGTGATTTTTCTGAAGTAGTCGACGGCCTCAGAAAAGCCACGGTAAACCTTAGATGTTTTTGTTTCTGAATTGTGAGACTGGTCCTTATATGGAGATTTTGGATTTTAATTTAATGATTATGTTATTTGGAGTTTTAATATGAAATTCTTATCTCTTCTCTGTCCTATTTTTTAGGATGGATTCTGGAGATGAGAATATAGAGGTTGAAGGAAGGGAGGATTCAGTGACCTCTAGCGAGGAAGGAATAGATACCTCTAAGGTATTGTGAGGTATCATCCGTCAAGTCAAAACAGAAATGAAGAAGGAACCCAAGGAACATAACTGTCCACATGCAAGACAAGGTTGCAATATAAAAGAGTTTATGAGGATGAACCCTCCAACTTTTATAGGGGGACCTGATCCCGTGGCAGCAAAGAATTGGGTACAGGAGATAGAGGAGATTATGGCTGTACTCGACTGCACGGATGAGCAAAAGGTCCGTTATGCCACCTTTAAGATGACTGAAGAAGCGAAGAGCTGGTGGCTTTTTGCAAAGCTGTTGGAGGATCAGAGGGTCGTAAAGATAGCTCTTACCTAAAAGAGGTTCAAGGAACTTTTCTTTGACAGGTATTTTTCCTCATCTTTCAGAGAGGAGAAGATTGAAGAGTTCACCAATCTGACCCAGGGAGACATGAAAGTTGCGAAATATGTGGCTAAATTTATAGAATTGTCGCGTTTTGCTCCATTCCTGGTCCCAAATGAAGCAAGGAATGCCAGGAAATTTGAGAAAGGTCTGAGGTGCAGAATCTACGAGCTGGTGGTCGGGTTTTAGGTTCAAAGCTTTTCAGAATTAGTTGATAAGGCCTCAGTGTTAGAAAAAAGTATCCAGGGCAGCATTAAACCTCTAGAGCAGAAGAAGAGACCTGCACCATCTGACTTTCATTCCGAGGCTAGTCAGGGATTAGGGTAGAAAGGGAAAGAAGCAATGGGCTTTGTATGCCCGAAGTGTGATAAGAGGCATAGGGGTGAATGTTGGTATGACACTCTGAATTGCTACAGGTGTAGTAAGCTAGGGCACCATAGGAAAGATTGTCGAGAACCCTTGCCTATGGTAGCTGCTCAGAATTAGGACAAGGGAAAGTAGCAGATGCCACTTGGAAGAGGTGGTCCGCCTCGATTGTACACACTCCGAGCTGAGGAGGATGCCACCAGAGAAGCAGGTATGGGATAATTTAATTTAATGAATGATGATTAAATTATTTATGTGATCACATGCATGTTAAGTTCTTATGATGGTAGTTAGCAAATGAATGTAAAGTAATGTGAAAGGATGATTGGTTGGTAAAATTTCGAGGACGAAATTTCTTAAGGAGGGGAGAATGTAATGACCCAAGAATTTAAATAATTAGAAAATATGATAAATGAAATGGATTAATGGACAATAAAGGAAAAAAAGGAAAGAAATTAGAAGTAAAAGCGGGCCTCGTCGACAAATGTATGTATTCTTTGACGAGTGTCCTTCAAATCTTGTCGATGAAGTCTGCTTCTCATCAGTGAAGAAATCCCGAGAGAGAATTTTGGAAACCCTGAATTTTGTCAACAAAGGTATCTTCTCGTCGACGAAGTCTCTACAGCATCTCGTCGATGAATCGACGTGTCTCGTCGACGAAGCCTTGTCTATAAATAGGCTCTTTCTTCATTTTCAGCGCAAGACCTTAGGAATTTTCTTCTTCTCTCTCTAAAATACAGTTTCCCCACCTTCTCTCCTCGATTTTGGGCCAATTTTGACTCGGTTTGACGATCCGGAACCGTCAGGAGGTTCGTGGGATCATTCTCTTCAGGGCTATAGGAGCTGATTGTTGGATTGTGAGGTTTGGGAAACATCCCAAAATCAGGGTAAGTTAGTTATTTTAGAATTTTCTTAAGGAATGTCGTTATTTGGAGCCTAGGAAATAGTAAATAAGTATTTTCTTTAAAATTTAAGTTAATTGGAATTTATTTTAATTATTTAAGATTTTTGGATTCAGGGTCTAGGTGAACGCCGTGTGGGTATCAGTTTGGGGATCCTACAGGTGTAGTTGCAAGTTAGGTAAGGGGGAAATTTATGTATTAAATTAGGTTTTTTTTTCATGATTTAAAATGAATTATGTGCTATTTATGTATATATATGTTTATATGTGGGTTTAAAATGCCAGCCATGAAATTATGTTTTCTGAGCCTAGGAATGTTTATATAGTTATGCATATGTGAAAGTAAACGATTGGAAGTGGAAAGAATTTTTCTAAGAAATTAAGTAAGAAATGAAATGTATTTTCAGTATATCAATGTTAACTATGGATTGACTTATTTTGTAAGAAATGTATATGAATTTTATTGCTAAAACTGTGTGGCATGAGATTCTGTGCAAATATATGTTAGATATATGAGATGCAAGTTAAGTAAGTAAAGCTTATAAATAAAATATAGTATGGACAATATTGCTTGTGTATGTTAAATGCAACCATGTAAATGTAAGACAGCTGAAAGATAGCCATGTTAGCAGATTCTAGCGCATTTTTATGTGGACTAACTGTAGCAGATTCTAGCGCATTTCTATGTGGAAACTAACTGATGATGGCTAAAGACCAGCTGCACTACGAAGGAATGAAATGAAAATGTTATGCAATGGAATGACAATGAAATGACAATGCAATGAAAAGAAAAGTGAAACATGAACGATACGAATGGGAAAAAGTCACTTAAAGTGAAACGAAATACAAAGTTAAGTTATGAACATGAATGAATGTGTATGAATGTGTAATGACAGAAATGAATGATGTTTTATGATAATAGAAGTATGTATGTACGTAGAACATGTTACGATTGGGCAAGACGAACTCTTTGCCTGAGGGCTTGTTGAGAAAGGCGAGTGCACTAGTAGTTTCAGATGTGGCAATAGCTGCACAACGTACTAGGGCAGAGGGAATCTATTTGTATGGGTGGGTAGATTTTCCTATCCTTAAGGCCTTTGTTGGTAAACTATTGTTGAATGCGTGAGTACGAGATTAATCTAACGTTTGAGGGCTTACTGAGTAAGGTAAGTGCCCTGATATGCTTTTGTTGCCTTAGGATTACCTATGTATCAGAGTAGAGGGCTGCTGCTTGTATGGGCGGGTAATCACCCCTATTCTTAAGTAATCTCATGAGTTAAATTTTTGCATGTGTTTGATTAGGTTCAGAAAACGGTTTCAATGCTATGTAATGATATACAAATGTATTTTAAAATGATATCTATGTACCTCATGTTAGCCACACGCTGTTTTAATATGTATGTTTCTTCCCTTATTGAAATGTGTCTCACCCGAATATGAATGTTTCTTTTTAGGACATCCTCGAGGTCGGGGTTAGGAGCTCAAGGGTATTTAGCATTTTTGAGGACTAAAGAATCAGGGTATATGTTGATAATATTTTGGGGATGCATATGTTATGTTATAAGTCTTTATGTTTTAAGTCTGTGGAGAAAAGAATGTTTGTGGACATACTGGAATGTTCTGGAATTATGTATTTATGGAAATGCAGGTGATGAATGAGTATTATGGATTCTAGATAGGAAATAGAAAACTCTGGTATATTACGGTTTTATGGTATTATGTTATATGGAGATTATATTTATGTTTTCCGCTGCGTATGTATGTTATGGGTTATGACTTATCAGGATATTATTAGGCATAACGCACTGGACCCGGGTTTAGGGGTTCAGGGTGTTACACTCTATCTTACTCGGATTCGCTGATACTCCTTCTTTGGACACTACGTGCCCTAGAAATGCATTCTGTTCTAGCTAGAACTCGCACTTCTTCAGTTTAGCAAATAACTTCTTCTCCCTTAGCATTTGCAGTACTAGTCTTAGATGAACTTCGTGTTTAGCAACACTCCTAGAATATACTAGTATGTCACCAATAAATACCACGACGAACTGGTCTAAGTATTCGTGAAAGACCCGGTTCATCAAATCCATAAATGCTGCAGGTGCATTTGTCAGATCGAATGACATAACCATGAATTCGTAATGGCCATACCGAGTTCGAAAAGATGCTTTCAAAACATCCTCCGTTTTCATTTTTAGCTGGTGATACCTAGACCGTAGATTGATCTTAGAAAAGATGTGCGTGCCCTGTAACTGGTCAAACAAATCATCGATCCTAGGTAACGAGTATTTGTTCTTTATCATTACCTTATTAAGTTCTCTATGGTCAATGCACATCCTCATCGACCCGTCCTTCTTCTTCACAAATAGCACTGGTGCTCCCCAAGGAGAAACACTTGGTCGAATGTACTTCTTATCTAGCAGCTCCTAAAGTTATTCTTTCAACTCTCTCAATTCAGTTAGAGCCATATGTTGGCCTTACAAGGCTTAACATCCTATTTTGATGCTAACAAACAAGTAGAACTTAACATGCTTTGTTTAGTAATGTCTTTTCAGGACTCAATGATGAATGCAAGGTTAAAGAATTTATGAAAGCTTATATTTCAAAGAAGGATGATCAATATAAAGCTTAAAGCATGGATTCAAAAGTAGATTCAAAGATAAAGCTTGAAGATCATGAGAGCATGAGGATTAAATAGAACTTGATGAAAGCTCAAAGAGAGATGAAGCAAGTATAAATACCTGAAGGAATTCAAGAATTGAAAATTTGAAAGAGTCTATAGGAAATTTCATGTAAGTATTTCAAATAATTTCAATATGGATGCATGAAACTCTTAGGTTAGTTTCTTGGAGCTAGATACCTTTTAACATACTTGGAAAATATTTTTATAAGGTAAAAAATTGTTTCAAAAAGGTGAGAATCATTTTTGGAATGAAAAACACCAAAAAGAGGATTTTCCAAATGCTGTTAATTTTTATATATCCGTATTGAGGTGCATTTTTCTCTATCAAAAACTCCTTATTTTAAAATGTGTTCAAAATGAAAGTTGTGGGATTTTCTCTTAGATTTCGTTTGAAACCAAGATCGTCAAATTTGGAGTTACACAGAAAAAGTTATGATAAAAAAACTGAAGGGTGCTCGAAATTGACAGCTTGACAGTCACCTGTCCATGTTCTACAAGTGACTGCTAGTGAAATTTGAGGCGTCTATTCGTGTTCAATTAGGTGACTGACATCCTACTGCCCCTTTAAATTAAATAGACAGACAACTACCCAAAAAGGGACAGTCAACTGTCACGCGACAGTTTTTAAATTTTTATAACGGATAAATTTTTTAAATGAGGTTGCTTGGGGCTCAAATTTTGTGAAAACTTGGGGAATACTCCAAGTCACTTGGGGATCAAGTTACATACTTTTTCAAGTCTATAAAAAAGCCTCAAAGATCATTGAATTAATTACCATGAATCAAATTCAGCTATCAAACTCTCTCAACTACTCTCATCATTGAAAGGCTCTCGTGCTTATATCTTGTGCACGAATTCAATTGAGTATTGCTGACTTTCAATCACCAATCTTGTGCTACAAATTCTTAATCTTTCAATCATTGAAATAATTAATCGGTGATATACTCCCTTTTGCTTCAAGTTAAATTTCATATTATTATTTACTTTGAAGTATATTATAGTGCTGAATTGTTGTACTAATAAGCTCTTTTAGGAGCAAACTCTTTGTACATCTATTTGATTTCTATCTTGTAGATATTGACGGTTCAAGGTTATTTGGATCGTTGGCTGAGCGAGGAGATATCGTTTAGAGAGGCGAGCTCTAGCCTAATTGAAGGAGTGATCGAATGAGGGTACATTGTTTGGAGAGGCGGACTCTAGCCTACTGAAGGAGTGTGTAAACAGTATTGTTCCATTCGGCAAAGGAACTGATTTTAGTAATCCTTTAGTGGTTTGCCAAAGGTGAGGACCTAAGCTGGGTATAAGCCAAACCTCATAAAAATATCGGTCTCATTCTCTCTTTCCCTTACTCTTTATTTTCAGCACATATAAATTGTGTGAATGATTTAAATTCTTAATCATTTATACTACGAAGTTTGGAAATTAAGTAAACTAAAGTATAAATTGTTTTTGGGCTTGCAGAAACCGAAAGGGAGTACGTTGGTTGATCAATACTTTGTGAAAACCACAAGGGAGTACGTTGTTTGGTTAACACCCCAAAGACTCTTTAACTAAAAGTTTATATAAAGTCTAGGCTTTTGGAAAGAGTGTTGGTTTTTTATATTGCACATCATATTGAAGAAGCAAATCCATTAATATAGGGTTTTATATTAGCAAGCATAAATTATCATTCACTACAGGGCTTGGTTCAAATTTATATCCATAGGGCTTATATAAACAAACAACCATCTTAAGTTCTTACATTACCCAAAGTGCTGTATATTTTAATCTTGGTATGGTTGTTTGCTTTCAAATTGTGGTTGATTGGTTTGGTTGATTGATTACTTAAATGATTGAATGTTTGTGTGGTTGTGGATTAAATAAAGAAATAAGTTTTTGTTGAAAGTTTGAAGAATCAACAATAAGTTAAGAATTCTTAAAAAGATTTAAAGGAAAAATTTTAAAACCCAATTCACCCTCCCTCTTGGAACTACACCTTTGTTTTCACCATACGATACGAAGCTTTTGATATCGGCACCGTACTTGGAGCTAACTCTATACCAGACTCCACCTCAAGATCTGGAGGTAATCCCAGCAAGTCCTCTGGGAACACATCTGGAAACTCGCACACAACAGGAATCTTGTCCAGTTCATGTTCCCCTGCCGGCGTATCTATCACAAATGCCATATACCCTTCGCATCCCTCCAAAAGTAATCTCCTAACCTACAAAGCTGAGAGGATTCGTGGTGTGAAGTGCACACACGACCCTAAGAATCTGTATTCTTACTTTCGTGGAGGTCTAAACACCACTTCTCTTCTGTGGCAATCGATACTGGCATAACTAACAGACAACCAGTCCATACCCGGAATGATATCGAAGTTCTGCATATCAAACATAAGACTAACTGGTAGTACTCTCTTCTAAATTTCTACTAGAAATTCATGGATTACCCTACTGCATACGACTACTGACCCTGAAGGCATAGCCACTACCAGTTTATAATCTAACTGTTGAGTCTTAATGCCACACAATTTAACAAATTCTCATGAGATAAAAGAAAATGTTGCCCTTGATTCGAATAGTATAACAACTTTATTGGAAAGCATGTAAATGGTACTTATGACAACATCTCCTACATTCTCTACGGGACTAGGAGTTAGGGAGTATCCTAGCCTGGGTTGAACCCCCCGGTTAACCACCCCGCTGTGCCTGAGCACCTCCTCCATATGGCTGTTGTGGAGCTCCGCTATTCATCGGCATGCGACAATCTTTCTTTTGATGTCCCATCCTACCACAACGAAAACAAGCTCCAGAACCCAACAAACACTTCCCTGAGTGAGGTATCCCACACTTGGAACAAACTAGAGTAGTTGCGGTACTCTGAGAAGTACCACCACTGTTCTTCTTCCAGTTGCCATGCTTTGCCCCTCCATAAGAATTGGAAGGCATAGGTCTCTTCTTTGGAAACTAAACCTCAAGGTCCTCCTACAAACTCTCCTCTACTACAGTGACTTTGTCAACTAGAGTAAAAAAGTCCTGCATCTGCCAAATTGCAGTCTGCTTCATGATCTCCTTCTTTAGGCCCCTCTAAAACTTCTAAGCCTTCTTTGCCTCGTTCAAAATCATGAATAGAGCAAAACGAGATAGCTTGTGGAATATGACAGCATGCTGTTGAACTGACAGCTACCCTTGTTCCAGACTCATGAATTCCTCTATCTTGGCATTTCTAACTGTGGCTGGAAAATACTGTTCAAAGAATAAATCTTTGAATCGAGTCCATGTCAGAACCATAGGAGTAGTTCGATGCTCGTCAAGCATCTTAACTGACTTCCACCACCTCTCTGCTTCGTCCGTCAGTTTGAACATCGCAAAGGCTACCTTCTGCTTCTTAGTGCAGTTTAGGACATTTAGAATCTTCTCAATCTCCCTGATCCAATTCTCAGCTCGAATCGGATCTGTACTCCCCACAAATACAGGAGGTTTCAATTGTGTAAATTGGACAATGGAGCATCCCAACTTAGCAAGGGGACAATCCTGACCCTTATTCATCCATACCACCTTAGCCATAAGTTGCTAAGCGAAGTACCGTAGCACACTAGTAGAGTCACTGCTAGCCTTATGGCCAGCACCCTCACTACTACTGCCTCCAACATTGGTAGTAATATCCCTAGATTCCATCTTGAAAAGAAATTGAAGAAATCAATTAGAAGCTTAACCAACTAATACTACAATACTATAACTCACTTCCCAGTACCAACATACTCTAATGACTCACGTTCTCATTCTAACTTGAGTTCCGCCCTTCCACTTAGAAACAAAAACCACCAATAGATTGCCGTGATTTTCTGAACCCTTTGAACAATCTAGAAAAACATGGAAGTCTGTCAATGGATTTCTGTCCCTAGGTATACTAAGATAAACTCGAAAATCATACTCACATCCTAAACTATGGTATAGTCTAATCTATAAAACCTAGCAACCTAAGCTCTAAGCATATCCATAACCAGGCAGTGCAATTCACATCACACTTTCGGCTAGCTATGGGCTCTGATATGAAACTGTAACGTCTCGAACTTTAATATGGCCCCAAAGTGTCACTATACATACATATCATGTACAAATCATAAGACTTACATAACTACCCGCCCAATACAGGGACATACGGGTATTTCATAATGATCTATACTCACATATATTGTGGAAAACATAAACATTCATATGGATTCTAATAGACATACCAGAGTATCTAAATATTCCTTACATATATTCAGCCATACGTAAAACATAAACTATATTACATTCCCAAAACAACTAGGCTAACAGCCCAGTACTCATACAAAATCTTACGCTAACTAACATGACCCTACGCTCCACAACCTCTCTAGAAGACTAGGACCGATTTCCTGTAACTTCTGAAAACAAGGTTATAAGATTGGGGTGAGACACTTCTCAGTAAGGAGGAAGATATTACATCAGCGTGTGACTGTACAGTTATATTCTTGTTTGAAAACAGTTACATAAATTGCACATTCTCAATACTATAATATATATAGTACATATATAAGTTCCTGATAATGTATAACCCAACATCATTACAAGTGAGAGTTCCTGAGGTTAGGGTAGGGTATAGGCCCATACACTGTATGATCCCTCCACCCGGTACTCAAACCTGTGACTTTGCCCAGTAAAGCTTTGAAATCATGTATATGCATATTTAGAACACCGTCAAACTCGAAACTATCATAACTATGCCAGTAACTCCCAGTGGCAAGGGTTGTGCGATAAGAAAGCACTGATCGAGCCTTGTTCGTGCAGGCATCGTCAGACATCATAACATACTGCAGTTCAACCTGACCATCACCACCCTGATCCCTTTTGACTAGTGACCCTTCTTACCAAGCCTACTACTAGGTACCCACACTGAACAATAACTACGTGTGGTTGCACTGTACCTCTGTTTTGGCAACGGTACCGAGCCTACATAATATAAGCTTTTTAAAGTTTCATATACTATTGAGATAAGCTGCGGTCCCAATATCATATATACAATTTACATTAAAACATAATAACCTGTGCAATTCCAGTATTTTCACAATTTCATTCATCCATACTTTCATTTATACTGTGATAAAAATCGACTCGTAACCTCTCGATTTTACCCTTTTTTCATACTTGGCATGGTATGTAACTGACACCTGTTTTCTGTATTTTTTGATACTCACTTGGAACCTTAGTCACCATAGTTCATATACATACATCTCAAATTAGTATAGATTCAATTCATATCATACGTCACACTTATTTGATCATATATATTCATTTCATATAAACTTGTCCGTAAAATATCATTTCTGCTGCTATTAAGAGTTTCAAGCATCTCCTACTTAGTTTTAGTGCAAATAAAGTAGTTTAAGAAATTTAGAGATCATATGCCAAAAACCCCATTTTTGCCAAAATCGTAGAATAGTGAAAATCGTAAGAATCAACATTTATACCCGGTAAAACTTTGCAAATAAGTAGTCAATAAGTACATATAAACATAAGCTATATATCCTGTGGTTTCTTTTTCTAAAAATACTGATGTAAACAAATCCTTTTATCTTTTAACAAAAAAAACGAAACACGAGCTTATTGATCCAAAACTACGACATGGAACCCAACCTGAAATCCGAAGAACAATACTTTCAATCTACTATAGATCTACCGAAACGAAAACGAATTCAGATCCTTACCTTGATTTTAGGGAAAGACCCTAAAATCTTCAAAACGATGATCTGATCTGCTATAACTGAAGAGATTCTGCTTCTAATTCACGCAGAAACCTCCGATTGTCAAAATGGACGACGAACGACGAAAAATCATAGAGAGAGAGAAGTTGCTAGTTCTAGAGAGAGAGAGAGAGAGAGAGAGAGAGAGAGAGAGAGAGAGAGAGAGCTTTTGGGTTTTCTTCACCCTTAAGCAACCAAAAATGATATTTATAGAGGCTTTGACCGAGTCAAATACGTTGACGAGGTGGCGTGTTTGTCGATGAACTAGCCACTTAGTTCGTGGACGAAGCTCTACCTTCGTCGACGAACCCCATTCAGATATTTTCTTTGGTTCACTCGGTATTTCTTCGTCGATGACGCTTTGAATTTCGCCAATGAAGAATTGAAGGGATTTTGTCGACGAATATACTGGCATCGTCGACGAGCCCTACTGAAATTTCCTTTTTACATTTTTCTTATTTATTTTCCTTATTTATAGGTTTGGGTCTCTACAACTACTGCATTTACCAATTAGGAGTTCTAAGAGACTTGTAGTTATAAGCTTGATTTGAAACTCATTTTAAGTATTTTTAAAAATATATATCTTAAAATTTTTATTTTTTAAACTAATTTTCTCTAGTTGTCAATAAAACTACATATATATATATATACTTCTCTTAAATTTTGTCATTAGTAGTCCTAAACCCTATGTTATTAAGTTTTTTCCCATTTTATCTTTATTTTAAAATAATATATATTAAATAAAATATTTTTCAAAGATTTACAGAGTCAGGACAGTTAGGAAGTTGATACGTGGCAAGCAAATCTCGCTGGACTATCTAGCGAGATTTGCCTGAAAATAGCTACATTGAGGGCACAACCATCATCTCCTCTTCGCCTCGCAGGAAAACAGGGCGAATAGTTCTCTCTCTCTCTCTTTCTCTCTTTAAAAAGTGGAGCCCCCCACCGCCTCCCTCGTTGGTTCATCATCGCAAATACTATTACCTCGCCGCCTCCCTCGCTGGCTTTCTAATAAATAGTGTGTGAAACCCATGTAGAAGGTTGTTGTTGAAATTGAATGTGAAAGCAAATGTGTGAATCCCCCTTGTATCTCCCCTCCTTCTCTTCCTTCTTCCGTCTTCTTCTTCTTCCCCTTCCCTCCCCTCTCTCTCTCTCTCTTAAATTTTTTCATGGTTGTAGATCATTGATTCTGTCCCACATCATTTGGTACTGTTGGGGGTAGATCTATGAGCAACAATCACACATGAAGAAAACAAACATTCACAATGGAACACCAGAAATTACATGGTTTGGTCGAATCAACCTACGTCCATGGAGAACACACTACTTCACTATACTAGGAGAAAAAATACAAGGAGCCTCACTGCTTAACTCTCTCTGTCTCTCTTTCTCTCCCTGTCACCACAACTCTCTCCTCTGCACACACTCTCTCTGCGCATAACACAACACCTCACACAACTTACTCTACTCAACACACATGCACAATCTCCACACACACACACACACACACACACACACACACACACATATAGAAGAGGGAGTAAAATTTAAAGGAGGTGGCTGCAAATTTCAGCATTGTTTGTAGAGGTTGGTGGCCGCCAGTCTCCAATGTCAAAGCAAACAGCTGGGCTGGTGCGGCTGTCGGCGACTCCACACCTCTAATCTTAACAATCTCCCACTTGGAGATGGAGACAACATCTCAACCAGTGTATAGGAAAAAGATGTGCTCATGTTTGTCTTCAAGCATGAAGATCAACTGAAGTTAAGCACAACTTCAGCTTCTCTGTAGTCACCACCTTCATTAACATGTCAACTGGATTTCTGCTACCTTGAATCTTTTCAAGTGCCAGTACTCCATCCTCTAATAGAGATCAGATGAAGTGATAACGCAATTCGATATGTTTGGTTCTGGAATGAAATGCAGAGTTCTTTGCCAAATGTATCGAACTCTGACTATTCCTGTACAAAACATTCTTCTCCTGCTTTAATCCAAGCTCTGTCAACAAACCCTCAAGCCAAATCATCTCTTTGCTGGCTTCTGTCACTACTATGTACTCAGCTTCTGTAGTGGATAGGGCAACAATCTTTTATATCTGCGACATCCAACTAATAGCTGTTATGCCAACAGTGAACACATATCTGGTGGTGCTCCTGCGGTGATCAAATTCACCAGCAAAATTGGCATCTACATACCCTTTAACTTTCAAGTCTCATTTGCCGAAACGTAAGCACTTATCAACAGTTCCTCTGAGGTACCTGAAGATCCACTTCACTGCTTCCCAGTGAGTTTTCCCTAGATTAGACATGAATCTACTGATTGCTCCCACTACTTGGCCAATGTCCGGTCTGGTACAAACCATGGCGTACATGAGACTTCCAATGGCTGAGGTGTAAGGTACCTTAGCCATAAAGTCCTTTTCTTCATCTGTCTGGGGAACCTGGTCCTTGGAGAGGCGAAAATGTCCTGCCAAAGGTGTATTTACTGCTTTGGCGCTGCTCATGTTAAACCTCTATAAAACACGGCTAATGTACTCCAACTAAGATAACTGCAATGTTCCTTGTTGCTTATCTCTGAAAATCCACATCCCAAGTATCTGCTTCTTTGAGCCTAAGTCCTTCATGTCAAACTTCATTGATAATTGCTGCTTCAATTTTCCGATCTCTTCTATATCTGGTCCTGTGATCAGCATGTTATTCACATATAACAACAAAATGATATAACTATATTGATACCTCTTGAAGTAGTAACAGTGGTTGGCGTTACACTTTAGAAAATCATTACTGTGCATAAAGCTGTCAAATTTCCGGTACCTTTGTCTGGGAGCTTGTTTGAGACCGTACAAGCTTTTTTTCAACCCGCATATTAAATTCTCTTTACCTTTCTCTGAGAATCCTTTTAGTTGATGCATGTAAATTTCTTCATCAAGATCACCGTGAAGAAACGTTGTCTTCACATCTAACTGCTCAAGATATAGGCCCTCTGAGGCAACAATGCTCAAGACTAATCTGATGGTTGTAAGCTTTACAACTGGTGCAAAGATGTCGGTGTAGTCAATTCATTCCTTCTGCTCGAAGCCTTTAACTACCAACTGAGCTTTGTACCTCCTGGAGCCATCATGCTCCTCTTTGATTCTGTACACCCACTTGTTGTGAATGACCTTCTTACCTTTGGGCAACTCAGCTAGTTCCCATGTTCTGTTGGAGGTGAGGGATTTCATCTCGTCTTTCATCGCAAGCTCCCACTTGCTTGTATCTGCCACTTGATATGCTTCATCATAGCATTCAGACACTCCTCAATCTGTAAGAAGTAAGTAATCTATATACCTTCTGTTTGGTATATGAGGTCGAGTAGATCTCCTAAGCTCCGGATCTGGAGTAAGAGGCGGTGGTGCGACGATATGCTCCACTGGTTCCTTCGCCTGAGGATTTTTGGCATTTTGCTATTGTGTCCTAACACATATTGGGATATCATCCATATCTACATATGTTGACTCTATCTAAATTGGTTCGATGGATTCTGCTGTGTGCCTATTGGCTTTGTACATCACCTTTTCGTTGAAAATCACGTCTCTGCTTCTGAACAACTTCTTGTTTTCATCATCCCAAATGCGATACCCATATTCTTCGTCACCGTAACTGACGAAGGTGCATTTCCGAGACTTTGGATCAAACTTGTTTCTGATATGATCACTGATATGTACATATGCAACACAATAAAAAACTTTCAAATGTGAAAGTCTTACCTCTTTTCCACTCCATACCTCTTCTGGTATATGGTGGACCAAAGGTACTCATGAACCGCTGTTAATCAAGTATGATGTTGTGCTGACTATTTCTGCCCAGAACTGCAATGGTAAGTCTGACTGTATACACATGCTTCTGGCTCTTTCAGTCAATGTTCAGTTCATCCACTCTGCTACGCCGTTGTGCTGAGGCATACCTGACACAATTCTTTCCATCCTGATACCGTGCTCGTAGCAGAATTTCTTGAACCCGGTGTCTTGATACTCACCACCATTATCTGTTCCCAGCTTCTTGATTCTCAAACCAGTTTCTTTTTCAACTATAGCTTTCCATACCCTGAAAGCATCAAATACTTTCGACTTATACCTCAAAAAATAAACTCATACCTTCCGAGAGTGATCGTCAATGAATGTGACGAAGTAATTCCTTCCACCTATAGATGAGACGGACATCAGTCCCCACACATATGAGTGGACTAGTTTTAGTTTCTTCTTCTTTGGGGCACGAGTGTTTGTCTGAAAACTGACCCTCTTCTGTTTCCCAAATATGCAATCCTCACACATGTTAATCTACACTGACTGTAGACCACTCAATTTTCCCTTTGAGTGCATCACCTTGAGTCGTTTCTTGCTCATGTGACCGAGTCGTTGGTGCCATATGTTGCTGTTGTTATTTCCTGCAGCAACTGAAATAGACATGGAGGCATTGGAGGTTAGATAAAGTGTTCCACTTTTCTTACCCCTGACAATCATTAGTACACCATTTGAAACCTTCCATTCATTGCCAATGAATGTTGTCGTGTATCCCTCATCTGCCAGCTGATCAACTGAGATCAAATTCTTTCTCAGGTCTGGCATATGTCTGACATTCTTCAGCTTCCATACTGACCCATTTATATTGATCTTCACAACTCTCTTGCCAGTTATGTCACAAGGTTGATCGTTACCAAGGTATACCTTACCAAAATTACCTGGTGTGCAATCCTCTAGGCAATCTCTGCAGCAAGTGGCATGAAATGAGGTCCTGGAGTCTAAGACCCAAGACTCCTGCTTGCTCTCTAGAGAGCATATCAATGCATCTTTTTCTCCTGAGGAAGAGACGAGATTTGCTCCTGTCTTTGTCTCAGATTCCTTTCTCGGACCTTTGCACTGGTTTCTGAAATACCCGATCTTTCCACAGTTCCAGCACTCAACGTTCTTTGTGCCCTGGGAACCTCTGGGATTTGTAGATTTAGAACGCTTGGTCCTAGATCTACCGCGATTGTTTGATCTTCCATGGCAGCTTCTTTTTCCTCGGCTTTCCACGTTTAAGGCTGAACTTGAAGTGGAGGCATTGTTCGACTGCATTCTGATCTTTTCCATCAAAATCATACTGATAACCTCGTTTTACTTTAGTTTCGATTTTCGTGCGGAGTTATTGATTGCAGTAACAATACATTTCCAACTCTCAGGCAGCTGACTGAGAATTAGTAGGGCATGAATCTCACTGTCAAATGTAATTCCAACCGAGGTGAGTTGATCCGACAGCTCGTTGAAATTATTCAGGTGTTTGCTGAACTTGCAGACATGTTCATGGTAAACAACCTTTTCATTAGATGTACCATATTCGCGGTTGATGACTACTCGTACATATTAGATAGTACATCCATAAGGGACTTGGTGGTTGTCAAGTGCTTGATGTTGAAGGCAACAGACTTTGCCAACGTCATTCTGATAGTTTCGAGAGTCTTTCGGTCAAGCAACTCTCACTCGCTCTCCTTCATAAATTCTGGCTTCTCCTTCAATGGTAAGTGCAACTCCTTACTAAACAAATAGTCTTCAATATACATTTTTCAGAAACTGAAGTTCGTGCCGTCAAATATCTCGATTTGAGAGCTCTTTTTGTTCAATATCTCGATTCGCTGATCTAGAAACGCAATTAGCTCAAACAGACAACACAGTTGGATCCGGAATGGCTGAAAATCCTAGATATGGCTTAAGTCATTTGAAAACGGACCCGAAATGGCTTCGAAAAGCCTGATCAAACTCTCGGTCAAAACTGGTCAACTTTGATGGAATATTTCTCACTGGCGGAATATTCCTAACGGTGTTAATGACGCTGTTAACTGACGTTGTTAGATGACGTGGCAGCATGGGGCCCACCTACTGGTGAGTGAATATGGGGCCCACTGTGGGTCCTAGTTGTTGAAGTGGCATGGGCTCGGGCTGACGTGGCTACTAACTCGGTTATTGACATGGTGACTAATGCGGCTGCTGACTGGGCGGCTTACTCGGCGCCACATGGCGCTGACTGGGCGCTGACGCAGCAAGCTGAGAGGGCACGAGTCTCAACTGACGTGTCCGATGACGTGAACCATCTTCTTCCTCACGTTGATTCGCCAGCCGTTTGCCGGCGTGTGGCTATGCATAGAGTGAGCCGCCGACTATATGTTGGTGCGTGAAGGCACATGGAACATCCCTCGGACATTGGCGGCGGGTGTAGGCGCCTACGGCATTGTCTGAGGTCATTTGGAGCTTTGGTTGCCACCATTAGCTTCGTCTTGACAAGAGGAATGCGGTGGTGGCCTCAAAATTGAATTTTGAGCTACTGGACAGAGACTCAAATTCGAGAATTTTTCTTCGATCCGACAATTTTACTCCAATTACGCTTTGATACCAATTGTTGAGAGTAGATTTATGAGCAACAATCACACACGATGAAAAAAAACATTCACAATGGAACATCGAAAATTACTTGGTTCGATCGAATCGACCTACATCTATGGAGCACACACTACTTTGCTACACTGAGAGAAAAAATACAAGGAGCCTCACTGCTCAACTCTCTTTATCTCTCTTTCTTTCCCTGTCACCACAACTCTCTCCTCTACACTCACTTTCTCTGCACACAACACAACACCTCACACAGCTTACTCTACTCAACACACATGCACAATCTCCACACACACACACACACACACACACACACACACACATATATATATATATATATATATATAGAAGAGGGAGTAAAATTCAAAGGAGGTAGTTGTAGATTTCAACATTGTCTGCAGAGGTTGATGGCCGCCAGTCTCCAATGTCAAAGCAAACGGTTAGGCTGGTGCAGCTTTCGGCGACTTCACACCTCTAATCTCAACAAGTACCGGAACCAATCATGATCACAACATTCTTCCATTTCAATCCTCCAATATTCCCCTTCCCCTCTTCTTCTTCCCCTCTTCTTCTCTTCTTCATTCTCTCTATTTGTTTCTGCCACCGATTTCTGTTCGTTCTCTCTTCTCTACTCTGTTCTATTCTCAGTGCTGTTCTGCAAATCACTTTCCTTCTTCCTTCTTCTTTCTTATTCTTCTCCTCAACTTCTCTCTCTCTCTTCTTTACTTCTTCTCTCCCTATTTCTGATCTCTTGTAGTTGTCCTATTCTCACCTCTTCTCTCGGACGGCAAAGTCTCAGACTGGCGATCTGTTATTTCCACAAAAATTACAGTTGTGCCCTGAATTTCAAAACCCAAATCCAGCAATAATTTTACAACACCTGTCACCTTCAGGGATGGGAACCAACCAGTAATCCATCTCCTAAAATTTCATCACTCCTCTGTTGTTGTTTTATCCCATGGTTACGTTGCACTTACGTGGCATTCCAAAGTCTCTCCCTCGCCGCAGTGCCTGGACAGCCCCCGCGACGCCTCGCCAGCACTCACCAGTCGTCACCGCCTCCCTCGCTGGTTAATGATCGGCTACCGTATCACCGTTACCTCGCCGCCTCCCTCGCCGGCTTATGTGAGAGTGAAAAATATTTCCCCAAACTGGTATTATTTAATATATTATTTTAAAATAAAAATAAAACCGGGAAACGCTCGTATGCTATTTCATACTCTGAATATTTCCCAGAAATTCAAAATTTTCAGATCAGCTACCACACATAAATAAAATATATAGAATTGAATTTGAGGGGCTTCTGAACTGAGTTCCGAGCAAATGTACCAAAACATTTCGTAAGATACCCTTGTATTTTCACACACACACGCACGCACGCACGCACATTTGTATCACTGTGTGCGTGCAGCATTTATTGGGTGATTATTGAAGATGGAGGGAAGACAAAGAGAAGAAAAAAACAGAGAAAATGGAGAGCATAGATTAGCCGACGGCTGAAATTACATCCATGAATATCATACATACTAACCATCTTCCCAGATTAAAAGGAAGAAAAGAAATTCAGGAGCACTTGATGGATCCATACCCAGTCAACAGAAGGCTGCTGCTCTCCTTCAATATCTACGGCGCCGGCTGCCCTGCTCCGTCAACATTTCCGGCTCCACCTGCTTTGCCGGAAATGTTGACATTTCCGGCCGCCCATTGTTGAATTTTTTGCTCCCGCTTGTGTGTATATATACATGTGTGTGTGGTGTTGTAAATCAGAGTGCAGAGTGTGCAGAGTGCAGTGCAGTAAGAGATAAGAGAGAGTTGAGTGAGTGCTGAGGGAATCCTCCTCCTCCTCTCTGTTTATTTTTCCCAGCAAATAATAATCCCTCGCTCCCGTGGACGTAGGCCGGAATTTGGCCGAACCACGTAACTCCTGTGTCAATTTTGTGTGTGTGCTTGTTTACTCATCTTATTCATCAATTGATTGATCGGTAAAACCCAACAAAGTGGTATCAGAGAGTCCAGGTTCGCCGGAGTTCACCAAACAGAGGTGAACAGAGGAGAAATTCTATTTTCTCCCAGTTTTTGAAGTTGCTCAAAATCCCAAATTGAGCCTTCCATTGTGCAATTCAGCTCGAGACGATTCCAACGGTGTAAACCAAGCCTCAAACGGACACCAGGGTAAGCCCCACGCGCCCCCACGCGCCGGCGAAGACTTCGGGACGGCGACACGCGCCTGCACGCGTCTTCCTCGCCCGATTGGCGAGATCCGACCCGCGTGACCGACCCGTAACCCGGCACAGTGAACCGCGACCCGGATCCACGACCGCGACCCGGATCCGTGCTCGAGATCCGACCCGCCTCCAACCCTCTCCCAGACGCCGCGTCAGCGTCCACGTCAGCGGCCGCGTCAACGCCCAGTCAGCAACCGGTCAAACGCCACGTCAGCACCCGTTGACCAATTTTGACCAAAGTTTGACCAGGCCTTTCAAGGCCATTTCAGGTCCGTTTTTCGAACAACTTAAGTCATTTCCAGGGTTTTTGACCGTTCCGGACGCAACCGTATATTCGGTTTCTTGAGATTCTACCCCAATTTTTCTGTACAAGCAAGTTAGTGCTTAAAATCAATGGAGGAATCAGACTCGGGTACTATGATCAAGCTCACAGCCTCCAATTACACTCTGTGGAGGTCTCGGATGGAGGATCTCCTTAATTGTAAGGATCTGGCAGACCCTTTGGATTATAAAGGTATGAAACCAGATTCCATCAAAGATGACGATTGGAGAAGAATGAATAGAAAGACCATTGGTCAAATCAGACAATGGATTGACCACAAGGTATATCATCATGTCGCACAAGAGACTGATGCTTATAGCCTTTGGGAGAAGCTGGAAAACATGTACCAGGCCAAGACTGCCCGCAACAAAGCCATGTTAATGAGACGGCTTGTTAATCTGAAGTTAAAAGGCGGGACCTCTATAGCTGAACATACTAGTGAGTTCCAAAATTTAGTAAATCAGCTTTCATCAGTAAAGATGGATCTTGGCGATGAAGCAGAAGCATTGTTGCTTCTTAGCTCCTTACCAGATAGCTGGGAGACATTGGTCATCACTCTCAGCAATTCAGCTCCTGACGGCAAACTTACCATGGCGATGGTAAAAGATGCTTTATTCAACGAAGAAGCCAGGAGAAAAGAAACAGGTGCAGAACAGTCACAGGCCTTTGTTACTGAAACCAGAGGCCGACCTCAAGAAAGTACCAGTACCAGAAGTCGAGGTAGAGGTAGAGGCAGAAGCAAATCTAGAGGAAGATCCCAGGATCGCAGCAGATTCAATGATGGTAAAAGTTGGCAGAGAGGGAAAATCTCGTGCTACTATTGTGGCATTGAAGGCCATATGAAGAAAGATTGTCGAAAATTTCGACGGGATCATGGTCAAAGCCACCAGCAACAAAAGAAGGAGGAAGGTGAGAACTCGGTCACCTTAACTCAAGATATATCAGTTTTCTCTATTGATGAAGATGCATGCTGTCATATTGGGAACCACGACACTGAATGGGTGGTAGACACAGCAGCCTCCTACCATGCCACTCCTCACAAAGAATTCTTCACGATGTATAAATCTGGAGATTTTGGTACAGTAAAGATGGGGAACACTAGTTCTTCTCAGATCGTGGGAATCGGAGATGTGCAGATTGTAACCAATATTGGTTGCACCATAACATTAAAGGATGTGCGACATGTCCCAGACCTTCGGCTAAACCTTATTTCTGGGGCAGCCCTTGATAAACAGGGCTATGAAAGCTACTTCGGGAAAGGTACTTGGAAATTATCAAAAGGTAATTTGACAATAGCACGAGGACGCATTTGCTGCACATTGTACAAAACGCAGGTGAAGATTTGTACTGATGCCATCAATGCAGTGGAAGATGAAGCATCACCAAACCTATGGCACAAGAGACTCGGACACGTAGGAGAAAAAGGACTCCTTACACTGGCGAAGAAGGCATTTATAAAAATCACAAAAGGTATTGCCTTAAACCCATGTGATCACTGCTTATTTGGGAAACAGCATAGAGTTTCATTTAGTTCCTCTATGAAGAGAAGGTCAAAGCCATTGAGTTTGGTACATTCTGATGTATGCGGACCCATTGAAGTAGAATCAATCGGCGGCAATAGGTATTTTGTTACCTTTATTGACGACGCTTCAAAGAAAGTGTGGGTATATTTTCTGAAAACAAAGGACCAGGTTTTTAAATATTTCAAGGAATTTCATGCTATGGTGGAGAGGCAAACAGGGAAGAAATTGAAGTGCCTCCGGACAGACAATGGAGGCGAATATACTTCCAACGAGTTCAAAGCATACTGTACTGAACGTGGTATTAGGCATGAAAAGACGGTCCCACGTACCCCACAACATAATGGTGTAGCTGAGAGAATGAATCGGACCATTATGGAAAGAGTTAGAAGCATGCTCAGTATGGCTAAATTACCTAAGCCATTCTGGGGGGAAGCTGTTCGTGCCGCATGTTACCTTATTAACAGATCACCGTCAGCACCACTTAACTTTGGAATTCCAGAGAAAGAATGGACCAGAAGAAAAGTTTCTTACACTCATCTAAGAGTGTTTGGGTGCAAAGCTTTTGCATATATATCTAATGAGCAGAGGCAAAAGCTCGACGCGAAGTCCATTCCATGTATCTTTATTGGCTATGGAGATGGTGAATTCGGCTACAGATTATGGGATCCAGAGAGGAAGCAGGTCATCAAATCGAGAGATGTGGTTTTCCATGAAAACCAGGTGTTTGAGGACTTTGAACCACAAACAAAGTCTAACCAGCCTAGTTACGGTGCTCCTGTCATTGTAACAGATCCTACACTATCATATTCTCCCACAAACCATGGAGAATTGCAGGATGATCCTTTGGAAACAGATGTAGAAGGTGTTGAGCAGGGGGAGCAACAACCCCCTTCACCAGAAATTGCAGAATCATCACAGCAGTCAGATGATGAGGTATATCCTCCTCCAGAAGAAGCTGAGCCCAGAAGATCTGAAAGAGGTCGTATTCTGATTCCGTCGAGAAGATATCCAGAATCAGAATATCTTTTACTCACTGATGAGGGGGAGCCAGAAAGTTTCCAAGAGGTCCAATCTCATACCGACAAAGCCAAATGGATAGAAGCTATGAAAGCAGAGGTGAATTCTTTACATAAGAATCAAACGTATGAGCTGGTAAGACTTCCCAAAGGGAAGAGAGCACTAAGGAACAAATGGGTGTTCAAGCTTAAGAAAGATGGCAGTGGAAAAATTGTGACGCATAAAGCCAGATTGGTCGTCAAAGGTTTCGAACAGAAGAAAGGTGTTGACTTTGACGAGATATTTTCGCCAGTAGTGAAAATGACAACAATTCGAGTCATACTCGGATTAGTAGCCAAGATGAATCTAGAGCTTGAACAAATGGATGTGAAGACAGCCTTCTTACATGGTGACTTGGAAGAAGACATCTACATGGAGCAACCAGAAGGATTTGAAGTTCCAGGGAAAGAACATCAAGTCTGCAGGTTGAAGAAAAGTCTCTACGGTCTTAAGCAAGCACCGAGACAGTGGTATAGAAAATTTGATTCTTTCATGGTGAGTCACGGATACAAGAGGACTGCAGCAGATCAGTGTGCATATGTTCAGATATTTCCTGATGGTAATCTTGTCATCCTACTACTCTATGTTGATGATATGTTGATCATTGGTCAGGATACAAGAAAGATCAACAAGCTAAAGATGGAGTTGTCTAAATCTTTTGAAATGAAGGACTTAGGCCCAGCTCAGCAGATCCTAGGCATCAGGATCAGTCGCGACAGGAAAGCCAGAAAGCTATGGTTATCACAGGAGAAGTATATTGAACGGGTAATTAAAAAGTTCAACATGGAAAGTGCCAAGCCAGTAAATACTCCACTGGCTAATCATTTCAAGCTAAGCAAGAAGTTGTCTCACTCATCAAGGGAAGAAATGTCAATAGTCCCATACTCATCAGCAGTTGGAAGCTTGATGTACGCAATGGTATGTACGAGACCAGACATTGCCCACGCTGTAGGTGTTGTGAGCAGGTTTCTTTCCAATCCAGGGAAAGACCATTGGGAAGCTGTGAAATGGGTTCTCAAGTACTTGAAAGGTACATCGGGATTGTGCTTATGTTTCGGGGAAGCTGAACCAATCTTGGAGGGTTACACTGATGCAGACATGGCTGGTGATCTTGATGGAAGAAAGTCCACATCAGGTTTTTTGTTCACCTTTGCAGGGGGAGCTGTATCATGGCAGTCAAAATTGCAAAAGTGTGTTGCCCTATCCACAACAGAAGCAGAATATATTGCCGCAGCGGAAGCTGGGAAGGAGATGTTGTGGTTAAAGAGGTTTCTTCAAGAGTTAGGTGTCAAACAGGAAGAATACAAGGTACATTGTGATAGTCAGAGTGCACTGGACTTGAGCAAGAATTCAATGTACCATTCCCGAACAAAACACATTGACATTCGCTATCACTGGATACGCGAAGTGATGGAACAACAACTGTTGAAGTTAGTCAAAATTCATACTAAAGAAAATCCGGCAGATATGTTAACAAAGGGAGTAACCTATGAGAAGCTCCAGCTATGTAGGGATATAGCTGGGATGGATGTCAATTGAAGATTAACATATTATTCTCCTCCTATGGGTATGGAGGGGGAGAATTGATGGATCCATACCCAGTCAACAGAAGGCTGCTGCTCTCCTTCAATATCTACGGCGCCGGCTGCCCTGCTCCGTCAACATTTCCGGCTCCACCTGCTTTGCCGGAAATGTTGACATTTCCGGCCGCCCATTGTTGAATTTTTTGCTCCCGCTTGTGTGTATATATACATGTGTGTGTGGTGTTGTAAATCAGAGTGCAGAGTGTGCAGAGTGCAGTGCAGTAAGAGATAAGAGAGAGTTGAGTGAGTGCTGAGGGAATCCTCCTCCTCCTCTCTGTTTATTTTTCCCAGCAAATAATAATCCCTCGCTCCCGTGGACGTAGGCCGGAATTTGGCCGAACCACGTAACTCCTGTGTCAATTTTGTGTGTGTGCTTGTTTACTCATCTTATTCATCAATTGATTGATCGGTAAAACCCAACAGCACTAATATGCCCTGAGAAAACAGGGATGAATTGATTGAACAGTTAGCTAAACCTCCTGAAAAATGATTCATTTCACATCCTCCTCCTCATCATCGTCGTCGTCAAATTCACCGTCATCGTCGTCTTCGTCGTCATCCATAAAGTCCTCGCCTGGGTCGTCAGAATCGGAGTACACGTCCCTACTTTCAATTTCGAAGCTGTCATCCGTCCAAGGACGTCGGGCACCTGCAAGTGCTTTTCCCCCAAACGGCGATCCAGTAATTCGGAAACGGAGGGCGTCGTCGTCGCTAAAGAGGTCAGGTTCAGTGTTTGACGCCGGATTCGGCCTCCAGATAGAGTGAAGAAAGCGATCAGCATCCCTACAGCGATCTTGGTACAAGAGTTCCCGAATAGGTGGGGAAGAGATTAGATTGATGGGGCAACGAGGAGTCATTGGGCGATGGAGAAGCAACTGCTGAATCAGAGGCTTTCCGTTCTTCATCATCGCCATCCTCGACGCCGTCGTTGCAGGGGGAGCTTCGAGTGTCTCTGCCGCTCTCTGGAGGCGACTGAGGACAAAGGGTTTTATATAAGCGAGGGTTTAGGGTTTTAGGATGCGACTTGTTTCGCATAAACCCACTGATTTTTTCGTTTTTACAATTTAACCCGCTAAATTTAATCCAACACAAATAAATCTAATAAACACCCAAATAAAGTAATTTTTATTGTAAAACATATATATTTATGTAAATAACTATCTACATAATAGATTATATAACCTTTAGTATGCTCACATAATGGTTCATTATATAATTAACCTTTAAGATGCCAATACATTTGCCTATATAAGGACATACTTTATAACAAAATGAAATAATAAGATGATTATCAACATTTAGTTCCTAAAAAATTAGATTGTTGAATTTTTATAATTTTAAATTTTTTTTTTATTCCTCTTTTTATTTACAATACATTATCAGTATCATCAAGTCTCAAATGGTATAGTAAATTTCGTTGGTATTATTCTAATATAAGAATCTTATTTCCTTTAATATTTTTTATTTATATAATTTTAAGTTTTTGTCAAACTATATTTATATATTAACTATATCACTTATCTTGAGTACGTGTTTTTAAATACTTTTATGTTGGGATATATGTGAGAATAATATTTTTATTTAATATTCATCTAACTTTGAATTTTTATTTGTTTTCAAAGTGACTTTATGATGTCAAACCTCACAAAGTTTGAATTCGTTACTCTTGATATTTTTGGAAGAAATTATCTATCATGGGTACTTATGCTGAGATTCACCTTAATGTTATGAATCTTGGAAGTACTATTGAAGAAGGAAATCAAGCATCCCTACAGGATCGCTCAAAGACAATGATTTTTTTTCGATACCATTTACACGAAAAATTAAAAATTGAGTACCTTATTATTAAGGACCCATTAGTCCTTTGGAACAACTTGAGGGAAAGATGAATGTCAAAAAACAGTAATTCTTCCAAAAGTTCGATATGATCGGATACACTTGCGACTACAAGATTTTAAAATTGTAAGTGAATATAATTCAGTTTTATTTAAAATTAGCTTTTAATTGAAGTTATGTGGAGAAAAAAGTACTGATGATGATATGTTAGAAAAAACATATTCGACTTTTCATGCCTCGAATGTGCTCCTACAGTAATATCGAGAGCATAGATTTACAAAATATTCTGAACTAATTTCTTATTTACTTGTGGCTGAACAAAATAATAAGTTTTTGTTGAAAAATCACCAATTTCGTCCAACTAGCTCAACACCATTCTCTGAAGTGAATGTGGCTTTTTCTCAAGGCCGTGGACAAGGTCGTAGTGGTAAAAGGGATCGTGGTAGGAAAAATTGTTGGACCCGTGATGATCATCATTCAAAATTTGAAAGCAAAGATGCTGAAAAAAACTCAAAGGAAATGGGTAAAGAATAAAGAAAGTTCTGAACAAAATAATAAAGTGCAAAATAATGACAATATTTGTTATAGGTGTGGAACAAAAGGTCATTGGTCTCGAATATGTCACACTCCTAAACACCTTATTGATCTTTACAATGCATAGTCAAAAGGAAAAAGGAAAAATGCTGAAGTGAATTTGTCTGAACCTATTGATGCTAAGTGTGAGTCTCCTTTGGATGTTAATTTTGATGTTTCTGATTTTTTTTTTTTTAGGATCCTAGTGGTAAAATTGATCATTTTGTTGACTCTATGAGTTCTTCCCATTTTGATTATGACAAATCTAATGGTTCTTACCTGTGCACTGAGCTCTGGAAACATGATCATCCTTTGCATGCATTGAGGGTAGGAACACAAGGAAGTCATAAGGAACGTAAAGATCACATCACATATGAAATTTGAAGAGCAGAGAGATTGTGTAACGACCTGCTCATTTTTTCACATATTTTTTTTTATATAATATTAATATCACATATCCCATATTCCAGCTCAGCAAGTCACAATCCACCTGGACCCATGGGTACTAGAGATATATCAGAACATAAAGTAGAAGCCCTAGCAGTAGAAAATATACAATCATGTACATCTCAACACCATATACCAGAGTTACTACAATCACTGTATTTTCATATATACATCCCAAAAATAAAACCTAGGGACATTTCCCACAAAATCTAACTGTCCCTACAAAACTTACCCTTCAAAAAGGGCAGATAGTTCGTACTATATCAGCGGGACTTTTCCCACTCTCCTATCCAAGGCTCCTGAAAAGTTAATAAGATTTAGGGGTGAGACACCTCTGAATAAAGGAAATAAATTAATACTAGTATGTGGTAACATGAGTAATATGTGTTCTACATGTACCATACATAACATATTCAGTATTGTTTATCAAATCTAGGAAAACTTATATATAAATCAAAACATGGCAGAACATACTGCATTTTCATAACATATCTCATCTCGTATCATAATAATAATAACATAAAACAATCTTGGTAGATTAGTTGGCTGTTGTCATGTATTACCCCCACATGATAGGGTTGTGTGGCTCGAAGGCGAGACCTGACAATGGTTGGCCGACCACTGCCAAGTCAAACAGTAGTCTGTAGGTACGATGGGTCTGCCAGACCTGGTCCATACACCAGGGGCGATAACAACACACTTCTTGAAAATAACCACATTGACCATCCAATCTCGCACCACTCCGTACAGCGGTGTTAACACAGATATCATGATCACAAAGACCATGGACACAAAGTAACGGTACCGTGCAAGTGTTAGCCTAAACCAAGCAAACTAGGTTCTGATATCATATACATATACTGAAACTGTGATATAGGGATATATTTCATATCATTCATTTTCAAATACATCATATCATTTTACATATATACGTACATCATAAAATCATCGGCCCGTACGCCGATATTACGCATTTTATCATAGTTCAGCCCGAACGCCAGCAAATCATAGCACAGCCCGTACGCTGGCAAATCACATCCATATAGCACGGCCCGTACACCGGCAAAACATAGCACAACCCGTATGCTGGCAAATCACAGTCACATAGCACGGCCCGTATGTCGGCAAACACATCATAACACAGCCCGTACGTTGGCAAATCACATCCACATTGCACAGCCTGTACGCCGGCAATTCATATGAAATCTCGGCCCGTACGCCGGTTTTCCATCATAAAATTCCATGTCATCCACATTCCCAGAAAACAGTATTTCACAACATTTTTAGTCATGCCACACAAACGAATTTTCACATATTCAATCATACGATCATTTTCACAGTATTTTGCAAATATAACACATAGATATAAATATATTTATTTTTCCTGAAACTAGATGCTAAATATACATATACATGCATTTTCTCAAAACGAAACTAGCTTAGTTTATCCCCTTACCTGATTCCTGAAAAAGCCACTAAGAAAATCTTCCCCGTACCCACAGGGTTCTCAACTCACACCCTGAAAATGAAAACTCGCAGAATTAAAATTCAGTATTTTTATGCGCATATCACTTTCTTCAACTGTCAAAAATCCGAACATTGAATATAAAGCCTTACCTAAACTTAGGGATGATTTCCAACTTTATTTTCCTGACGATCCACTCTGACAAACTTGTAGAGAACTTTGTCAGAAGCATCGTGGTAGCCTCAAATCTTCGATCCGGTGATTGACGGGGCCAAAATCGGAGAGAGAGAGAGAGAGAGAACCGAAGAGGAAAGAGAGAGAGAAGAGTTGGCTTCCTTCATAAGTTAAAAATTCGGATTTTCCATATTTATAGAACAGGATTCGTCGACGAGTCATGTCCTTCGTCGACGAATTCTCATTAATTTCGTCAATGAAATTCAGTCCTTCGTCGATGAAATTCAGTCGGATCAAGCCCCCCTCTTGGTAATTCTTTGTCGACAAGGCCCTTGTATTCGTCGACGAATTTCCTTAAGCCTTCGTCGACGAATCCCCTGTATTCATCGACGAAGCCCTGCTGATCCCCTTCTTTTAAACCTTCCAAAGTTCAATGTCATCGACGAACGCTTGTCGACGAATCCGCTGTATTCGTCGACGAAGCCCTGCTGATCCCCTTCTTTTAAACCTTCCAAAGTTCAATGTCGTCAACAAACGCTTGTCAACGAATCCCCTGTATTCATCGACGAAGCCCTATTGATCCCCTTCTTTTAAACCTTCCAAAGTTCAATGTCGTCAATGAACGCTCTTCGACGAATCCCCTGTATTCATCGACGAAGCCCTACTGATCCCCTTCTTTTAAACCTTCCAAAGTTCAATGTCGTCGACGAAGTCAACTGCTTCCTTCTGTTTTTGGCTGCCATTTCCCTTTTCTTTTATTATTTAAATACCATTTTTATTCGGGTCGTTACAGATTGAGGATAGAAAAGAATGAAGACCATTTGATTATTGTATTTGCAGTTATTCTTTTGGGTTTGTAATATTTAATATGGTCTGTAATAATGCATCTACGCGCATGATAGGGTTTAAATGCTCAAGACCATAGACTGACCTTAGTGGTCTCCCTTCAGTCGATTGATGTGACGCCCCGATTTTCATACAATTTTTTTTATAATAAATAAATAAATTAATTAAATATTCACACATCATCCATAACATTCACAAATCGGCCACGTCAACAACCCTACTAACATTTGTACGACTCGGCCCACATTGGGTGCCGAGTAAAAAGTCATTTTATTCATAAAACCTAACAGTGGAAGACAGTGTATTTATATAATTCAGAATATAATACCCAGAGTATCTATATACACACATATATATCATTATCACAAACTCAAAAACTACTCAACACTAGGAGAATTACACCTCCCCTAGTCCAGAAACTCACCCTGTGTGTCAGGGTCTCAGCTCCCAATGGTCATGGAGCTTTATTGCTTAACCTATCTCTATCCCCTAAAAAATATAGATAATTTGGGTGAGACACATCTGAGTAAGAAAGAACAAGTTATTCATAGTGTGTGGAAATATGAGTTCAATTATAATACAATTTACTTTTCAAATCATCATTTCACCCGAGAAAATACACTGGCAAATATATTCTCATAGTCATATAGATATACAACACAAGCTTTTATAAGCTTTAAAACCATTTCTTAAATTCAATAATTTCAACACATAAATATCCGTGAAGTTCCCGTGAATAGGGAAGATTAGTCACCCATACAGGTAGCTTCCCTCTGCCCTAACACGTTATGCATCCAGGTATGACCACATCTGATTCCTATTAGGGCACTCACCTTACTCAGTAAGTCCTCAGGCGGAGAGTTTCACTTCGCCTTAATTATTTATGTCATTAATTCACACAGTTCATTTCTCATATTTAACATTCTTTCTTTCTAAATTTCCATTCTTTCTTTCATTTCTCATTTTAACCAAATTTTATCATTCTTTCACTTTTCATTTTCATTTTACTTTCCGGCTCATGAGTATCCTTGGTATCAAATACCAACATCGCATCTGTAACTCATGACCACCCTGAGGATCTTTCTATCCACGCCATGCTTCCCCCCATGGTCAAGGTTATGCAGCTTGAAGGCTAGATCTAACCGTGGTTGGCCAACACGGTTATATCAAATATCATACCGTATATCGCGTCTGTAGTACGACTAGCCGGCCTATAACCCTGATTCGGACTCAGGGGGCCCAACAACCCTACAAAATGGCTCAGTCGACTGTCACGCCACGCGCTCTGAGAGTCCGTGTGGTTGCACTAAAACCACTAACAACGGTACCGTGCTCAATATCATAACCATCCAATAGGGTTTACTACCACATACCCGCAATCATTATGCGGTATTGACATTTCATCAATCATATTCCAGTATATCACAATTCAGTTCAATTTAAATATTCTCATCATTTTATGTGCACATTTCATCATCTCGTAATAACATATATCATATTTCACGTATTTTTCACATTTTTCTAAAATACTCATATCAATAATTTGTACAAACTCATTTCTTATGCAAATCATTTCCACTCACAAATAAATGCCACATTTCATTATTTTCCACTAATCATATCAATCATTCTCATTTCAATATTTTCTCAAAAAATACCCAACGTTATATTTCACATTTTTCAACACATGTCATGTGCCACACAATTTTCATCTAATATTCATAACATATTATTTTCACACTCCAAAATATCACAATTTAAAATCACTCAAATGCCACACAATTTATTTGATATTTTATATCGTAATAATTTCCAGACAAAATACCATAAGCACATTTTCATATATTAATTTAAACAGTAATTCTAAAAATACTGCTATAATTTATTCTCCTTACCTGATTTACTAAGACACTCGTTAACACCTAAATTCTACGCCCTTGGCGCTCGAAACTCAACTCCAGCAATTTGCATTTTTCCCTAAATTAATTAACCTATTTCCCCAAAATAATAGCCATCTAACCTTCCCTAAGCTCCATATACCTCAAATTATCATTTAAACTAACATTTAATAGCCCCACTTAATTTTCTGAATTTTGCCTACGGGTCCCAAAATTACACCCACAGCGCTCACCTGGGTCCTAAATTTTAGAAATCCTACTTCAATTCCAGATGCTCAACATTTTAGCATTTCTAAATTAATCCTAATTAATTAAAAATAAGTCCCTTAATAACCCCCGTACGCCAAATTTGGGATTTTGCCCACGACGACCCCATGAGAATTCCGTCCCGCTAGACTTGTAGAGAATCATCCCCAGATTCTCGTGGTGGTGTCCGTTCGTCAATCAGGCTTATAATTTGCAAGAAATTAAAGAAAAAAGGGAAATTGACTTACTCGAGGAGATACGTCTACGTCACTCCTACCACCGATCCGCTCCGGTAGAAATGACGGTAGCGGAGAATGGAGTCCAGCGGTATCTTTCGATTTTCAATCAGGCGAAAATCCGCCACGTAACTAAGGAGAGAGGGAGGGAGAATGAGAGGAAAGAGAGAGAGAGAGAGAGAGAAGACAGAGAATCTGGGCGGGGGGGGGGTTTGTTGCGCAGGGAAGAAGAAGAAAGTAAAAAAAAAAATTCATCGTGAAGCTTCAAATAATAATAATAATAATAATAATAATAATAATAATAATAATATTTAATTAGTATTAATAATAATATATTTTATTAATAAAAATAAAAATAAATGTTAATTATTTTTTAAAAAAATCTAATTAATTAATTAATTAATTTTTTTTTTTTTTGGGAATCACCCCACTAATCTTGTATAGCCCTTTTGGGGTTATTACAACTGACACCGGATTTTTTAGGGTTAGCTAAAAAAAGCCTTAGAAAATACCTTAGATCCTTACACAAGCACTTAGGATGGTCCCCATAATCACTTATATTATCAGGGGAAACAATTGAATTAAAATAGGACATAAAGGGCCAACATTGTGAGGTTTCGGGTGATCGAACCCCTGGTGTTCAAAACACCTCGATCGACCAAACTGTTGAATAGTCAGCGCGTTGACTTGATTTCAGTTGATGGTGACCGAACCCTTGGTGTTCAAAACACCTCGGTCGACCGAATCGTTGAATAGTAAACGCGTTGACCTGATTTTGGGTGACTGAACTCGAAATGAATTGAGTGTCCACGGCCGACCGAACACCTACACTGACTACTTCCAACAACTCGGGCGCCCAAATGATCATGTTCATTTCACCCTCAGGCGACTGAATATGTAAGTTTGGTAAATCGAACATAGGTTTAGTCGACCGAACCTCGGACATTTTGAAAATCGCCTTGACCTTAACCACCTGAACTTAACCCCGGGCACCCAAACTTCAAAAGTAGCTTTTTTGTATGTGAGTGTTCGGGCGACCGAACCCATAGCTCGGTCGACCGAAACTCTCGGATCGCTTTATTTTTACTGCAGTAATTAAGGGTAATTGGGGTTAAAACTCAAATTAAATATTTTTAATATTCCCCATTGTGTCCCAACGGTCACTTTTTGAGTCCCACCTCTATATACCGTTTCATTTGTCTCAATTAGTGATGATTAGCAAAAAGTGATTAAGGAATTCTCTCTCAAAATTTTCATTCCCCTTTTTGCTACATCTTTCACATTCTAAGCATATATTTCAAAATCTCTCTTAGATACTCACTAGCAAATATCCTTTTGAAAATAGCGAGTTGGTATTATTCATTTCCCTCTCTTGCAAATCAATTGCAAGATTGAAGGGAGTTTGTTTGTGCCTAATATATACATTTTTACACATTATTTTCTTGGCAAACACTTTTTCATATTTATACATTTTTGAAAACCTTTTTTGAGAGTTCTTGCTTGGTTGATCTTTCCCATAATATTTCACATATAAATATTTGTTTGGGATGATCTTATTTTTAGCTTGCTAGTCTTGGCATTCAAGTTGCAAGACTTGAAAGCTTGCATATAAACTTTGATATTGTTTTTGCAAGCTTCAATTCAACACCTCTATTGTGCTTAATTTGTGAAAAATATTATTGAGGTATTAGCTTTAGGTTATTTAGATTCCAAGATTGCTTATATTGTGAATAACATATTCTAAAATCAAAGACCTTACTCACTCACACGTATACACATTGATATATATATATATATATATATATATATATATATATCTTACTCTGAGTAGATACCCAGTTTAGAACAAATCTCACTTGAGCATTAATTCTCTATCATATGTGAGTGCATTGTTTACTGTGTTATATTGTGGTACATATTAGCTTGTGTTAGAAGCCTTTAAATTGTATGCAAAGTTTATATTGATTATTGTATTATAGGCATGAACCTAAAGAGGGAGACCAGCCCTATTGAAGAGTCCCGGATTGGCTTAGACCCGGTTAGAAAAGTTAAGTGCACAATCCTGGTAAGGTGTAGGTTGAGGTTAACCCCGTTAATTGACTTGGTTGTAACCGGTACTACTTCACCTGTGAAGTGAGCTTATAGTTGAATCCTTGTGCTGGTGAGCCAAGTCGGTGATGTAGGCACAGTTGGCTGAACCCCGATAACATATCGTGTGTGCACTATTTATATTTTCGTAATTTACATTTCTACACATGTAGGCTATTCTGTGAATGTTGCACATGATTTAATTTCCACATATTTTATTTATCTGTGCATTTGGGGTTTATGAGTATATAGACATACCCTAGGTTGAGTTTTACTGCTGCTTATTTGAACATACCTAGAAAGAAATTTTAAATACCCAATTCACCCCCTCTTGGGAATACACCAAAGTCAACACATTTGATTGGGGATGGAAATGTCTATTATTAAATTATCTTCATGTTTATGTTATTTTTAAAAAATTAACTTATGTACTTTTTTTATTAAATGTTTTACATATAATATGCTTGGTAATATTTTTTTTATCTTTCCTAATTCTTAAATTTGACTTTTCATTTACTAGATCATACAAAATAAATTTGATAAAATAGAGGATGACATGTGTTTGGTGGACAGTGGTTCGACTTACACAATTTTTCGTGTTAAAAAATATTTCTTGCAATTAACATTAGTTGAAATTAATGTTAATACAATATCTGGTTCAGTAAATGTAATAGAGGGCTCTGGAAGAGTTCATATTATGTTTCCAAATGGGACAAAATTGTATATTGATGATACTTTGTATTCAAATAGATCCCAAAGAAATCTACTAAGTTTTAAAGATATATGTCACAATGGATATCATGTTGGAACCAAAAATGAAGGAGATATGGAATATTTTTTTTTATTACATCTACAGTTTCAAACTAGAAAATCATATTATAAAAATTGTTGAGTTTTTCATCTGGCCTATATTTCACAAAAATAAGGATAGTTGAATCAAATTTTATGCACCGGAAGTGCTCCAAGCCTAGAAGTTTTATACTTCAGCATGCTCGTCTTGGCCATCCTGGTTCAACTATGATGCGGCGAATCACTGAAAATACACATGGACATCCATTAAAGGATTAGAAAGTTCTTTTACCTGGTGATTATTTTTGTACTTCTTGTGCTCAAGGAAAACTACTTGTTAGACCTTCTCAATCTAAATTATCTTTAGAGTCTCCATCTTTTCTGCAAAGAATACAAGGAGATATTTGTGGCCCAATCCATCCATCTTGCGGACCATTTCGATATTTCATGGTTTCAATTGACGCTTCCACTCGATGGTCTCATGTTTGTCTACTTTCAACTCGTAATGTTGTGTTTTCTAAATTTTTTGCTCAAATAATAAAGTTAAGATCAAGTTTTCCTTATCATCCCATTCAGATTGTCCGTTTAGATAATGCAGGTGAATTTTCTTCAAAAACATTTTATGACTATTGTATGTCAATAGAAATAACTGTTGAACATTCTATTTCACATGTTCATACACAAAATGGTTTATCGGAATCCTTCATTAAGCGTTTACAATTTATTGCTAGACCTATGCTTATGCGATCAAAGTTTCCTGCATTCGCTTGGTGTCATGCTATAGTGCATGCTGCGTCTTTGATTAGAATTAGACCAACTGCATATCACAAGTTTTCACCTTCACAGCTTGTATTTAACCACAAACCTGATATATCTCATCTTATAATTTTTGGTTACACTGTATATATTCCTATTGCACCTGCACATTGAAGTAAGATGGGACCACAAAGTCGTCTTGGTATTTATGTTGGTTTTGATTCTCCTTCTATCATAAGATATATTGAACCATTAGTAGGTGATCTTTTTGGAGCAAGATTTCTAAATTGTCAATTTGATGAATTAGTTTTCCTGTCATTAGGAGAAGGAAAAGGTAAAGGATTAAAAATACAAGAAATTTGTTGGAAAACACCAACTTTGTTTAATCTTGATATATGCACAAATCAATGTGAACTTGAAGTTCAAAGAATAATTCATTTGTAGAATGCTGCAAATTAATTTCCAGATATTTTTATAGATACCAAAAAGTTTACTTAATAACATGTTCTAGCTGCAAATATTCCTGCCAGATTGATTGTTCCTGAAGAACACCCAATAGGAATAGCAGCTAATGAATCTAAAGTGCGCCAGAAGTGTGGCATATGAATTGTGTTGGGAAATGTTTAAACTGTGATAAATGAATTACCATATAAAATATGTGATATTGAAATGTGTTATGGTATGAGAATTGAATTATGGGGAAATGATAAAAGTAAAATATGCAGGAAAAATGTTTTATGAGAAAATAAGGAAATGTGAAATATGTGAATGCGTTTTGAGAAATACTGAATATTTGTAAAAAGAGATGTTTATATGATAAAATGTGTTGAGAATACTAATTTTGAAATGTGTATATTGCAATGTAAAATTCTGCAAAATGAATATGAAGAATGTGAACATGTTAACCCTTAAACCCGGGTTCGATGCGTTATGCCTAATAAAATCTTGATAGTCCATAATTCATAATATACGCAGCGGAAAACATAAACATAATCTCCATAAAACATAATACTATAATACCAGAGTTTCCTAGTTCTAACCATAAACCATCATTTCCATCCATCACATGTATTTCCATAAATACACACATCTCCAAAACATACCAATATTTTCACAATTATCCCTTTCTCTATAGACTTAACATAAAACATAAAATATAAAATATTTACATCCCAGAATATTATCAAAATTATACCCTTTTCCTCAAAGGTGCTATAACAGATCGAGCTCTTACAAATGTTAATTATTATGTGCTATACAAACCTTATGTTGGCCACACACTGTTTTAATATTTTGTTTCTTCCCTTACTAAGATGTGTTTCACCCGAATATAAATATATTTTTTTTCAGGACCTCCTCGAGATCTACCTTAGAGAGCTCGAGATTTTATAGTACTTTTGGAGGAAAAAGGGTATAATTTTGATAATATTTTGGGATGTAGATATCTTATGTTTTATGTTTTATATTTTAAGTCTTTTGAATAATGGATGGTTGTGAAACATACTGGTGTTTGTGAATACTGGAGGTGTAGGTTATGTTTTGGATATATATATTTATGTGAATACAGGTGGATGTATGATGTATGTTAGAATGTAGATGGATGTAGAAAACTTTGGTGTTATATTTTTTGAAAGATTTTAGTTATGTTTTTCGCTGCATAAATGATATTAGAATGTGGAGTATTAGGTAAATGAATGGATTAGTATCACTACGGGCCCACTTAGGGGGGTCGGGGTGTTGTAACACCCCGAACCCTTAAACCCGGGTCCGGCGCGTTATACCTAATAAAATCCTAATAGTTTATAATTCATAATATACGCAGCCGAAAATATAAACATAATCTCCATAAAACAAAATTCTATCATACTAGAGTTTCCTAGTTCTAACCATAAACCATCATTGTGACAACCTGCTTAATTTTTAATTTTTTTTTTGTAATACAACCAATATCACAAAACTCAGCAAATCATAATCCACCTGGACCCGCGGGTACCAAGGGATGCATCAGAAACACAATACGGAAGCCTAAGCAGCAGGAAACATACAATCACACACATCTCATTATACTATATATTACAATACTAGAATTACTACAACTACTGTATTTATATACACACAGTACACAACCCAAAAGATATCTTAGGGCCATCCCACAAAATACATCAGACCCTATAAAAACACTTACCCTACTGGTAAGGCAGATCAATCGTATTAGATCAGCGGGGCTTTACCTGCTCTCTTATCAGGGGCTCCTGAAATGTTTATAAAATTCGGGATGAGACACCTCTCAGTAAGGAAAATCAACTAACACTAGTGTGTGGCAACATGAGCATTTATGTGATATACATATAATCATAAACGTAACCAGTAAAATTGTATATACATTATTTCTGGGAAAAACATATATAATCAAACATGGTAGAACATAATGGTTTTTGTAGAATTATTTATCTCATATAAATAATAATACGAAAACAATCCTATTAGGTTAGCTGGCTATTGTCATGTATTACCCCCACCTGACTGGGTTGTGTTGCCCAAAGGCGGGACCTGACAATGGTTGACCGACCACTGCCAAGTCAATAGTACAGTCTGTAAGTCTGATGGGTCTGCCAGACTTAGTTCATACACCAGGGGCACTCACACACTTCTTAAAAACCACATCGACCTTCCAATCTCACACCACTCCGTACAGCGGCGTTAACACAAATTTCATGATCATGATGACCATGGACACATAGCAGCGGTATCGTGCAAGGGCTAGCCTAGACCAAGCCAACCAAGTTCTGATATCATATAACATATACTAAAACTATGATACATGGATATTTCATATAATTACTTATCAAATCAATCATATCATTTTGCATATATACGTATATCATGAAAATCATCGGCCCGTACGCCGGTATTTCACATTTTACCATAGCTTGGCCTATACACCGACAAATCATATCCATAGCATAGCCCGTACCCTAGCAAATCATTTCCAGAGCTCGTCCCGTACGCCGACAAATCATATCCATAGCACAGTCCGTACGTTGACAAATCATTTCCATAGGTCGGCTCGTATGCCGACAAATCATATACATAGCTCAGCCCATATGCTGGAAAATCACATCCATAGCATAACCTGTAAGCTAGCAAAATATATCCATAGCTCAGCTCGTGCAAATATATCAAAATTTCAGCCCATACGCCGGTTTTCCTTTATAAAAATCCGTATCATTAACATATTCCCAAAAAACAGTTTTTCATTATAATTTCTACTCATGCCACACGAAATGGGTTTTTTGTATAATCAGAACATAGTATCGTTTTCAACAGTATTTCCCAACATAATGCATATATATACATATACATATATATATATATATATATATATTTCTGAAATCAAATGTTATAAAATCATACTTATAATTTTCATAAAAACATCTAACTTAGTTTATCCCCTTACGTGAGTCCTGAAAAGCCCCTAAAAGAAATACTCCTGCACCCGCAAGGTTCCCTACTCAACACCCTGGAAACAACATTCCTCATAACTAAAGTTCAGTATTTCTACGCGTATTACATTTTCTACAACTGTCAAATAACCAAATACTAAGTAGAAAGCCTTACCCTGGATTTGGGATGGTTTCCAACTCAGCCCCACCGACGATCCGCTTCGGCAGACTTGCAGAGAACTTTCCCAAGAGCATCGCGGTGGCTTCAGATCTTTGAATCGGCGAGAATCCGGCCCGAGATCGTAGAGAGAAGGTAGGAGGGGCGTAGAGGAGAGAGAAGGAGGAATATTTGCGCATGTTTTTTTGCCAAAAACATGAATTTTAGGCCTATTTATACTGTGGCCTTCATCGACGAGCCACGTCATCTCGTCGAGGAGGTCATGAAGAAGACTCGTTGACAAAATCTCTCCTCGTTGACGAAATTCAGATTCCCTCAAACCCTTGCTCGATATTTTCTCATCGACGAATCCCTTGTGTTTGTCAATGAGGCCTAGAGAATTTCTTGGGATTATCTCATCCAAAATGCAATGTCGTCGATGAACGCGAAGCATTCGTCGACAAAGTCGGCTGCCTACTTCTATTCTCTTTTCCATTTCCCTTTTCTTTTTATTATTTAAATATCATTATTCTTCAGGTCGTTACATTCTCCCCTCCTTATAAAATTTCGTCCTCGAAGTTTACAGTTTACGTAACTTATCATCCCCTAACAGGAAAAATGGTCTGCTTATTTTATTACTTACCCTCACTTATGGCGAAAGAATACCGTGGTTACATTCCGAGTCCTAGGAGATTATATATACAAGAGAAAAATTATCCCAAAACTAAAATGCTACACTAATTAAATCATTACATGTACCTGCAAAAGAAATATTGCCTAACTACTTAAGTTTCTTAAAATAGTTGTAGGTACTTCTGCTTCATCTGCTCCTCGGACTCCTAAGAAGCCTCTTCTACCGCATGATTCCTCCACAAAACTTTTTCCTGAGGAATCTTCTTGTTACGTAGCTCTTGTATTTTCCTATCCAAAATTTGTATTGATACCTCCTCATACACCAGTGAATCACTGAGCTCTAATTCATCATAACTGATGATATAAGAAGGATCTGAGACATATTTTCTTAACATAGCAACATGGAATACAGCGTGGATCCTGGACAACACAGGTGGCAAAGCTAGCCTGTAGGCTACCGGTCCCACTTTCTCTAGAATCTCAAATGGACCGATAAACATAGGACTAAGTTTACCCTTCTTCTCGAACCTCATAACCCCTTTCAACGGAGCTATCTTCAAAAACACATGATTACCCACATCAAATTCCAGATACCTGTGGCGATTATCAGCATAACTTTTCTATCAGTTTTGAGTTGCACTGATCCTGTATTTGATAAGACGAACCTTATCACACGCTTGCTAAACAAGCTTTGGCCCCACTACTCTTTGCTCCCCCTCTTCATCCCAAAATAAAGGAGAATGACATCTTCTACCGTATAAAGCCTCAAACGGTGTCATGCCAATACTGGTCTGATAACTGTTATTATACGCAAATTCCACCAGCGGCATGAATTGAGTCCAACTACCCCCAAAATCCAATACACACACTCAGAGCATATCCTCTAATGTCAGTATCGTCCTTTTAGTCTACCCATCTGACTGAGGATGAAATGCCGTGCTAAATGATAACTGAGACCCTCGTGCTTCCTACAAGCTCCTCCAAAAATGTGACGTAAATCATGGGTCTCGATATGATACAATCGATACTGGCACCTCATGAGAACGAACTATCTCCTGAATGTAAATCTCCACCAAATGGTTAAGGGAGCAACTGATCTTGATAGGTAAAAAGTGGGCAGTCTTAGTCAAATGGTCAACAATCACCCAGATGGCATTCTGGCCATGTAACGCCGTCGGCAGTCCTGACACGAAGTCCATGGATATATGATCCCACTTCCATTCTAGGATAAATAACGGTTGCAACTGCCCTACCAGCCTCTGGTGCTTAGCTTTTACTTGCTGGCACGTCAGACACTAGGCTACATACTCGGCAATCTCTCTCTTCATACCACTCCACCAGTACGACTCTCGCAGATCTCTGTACATCTTCGTATTGCCGGGATGAACTGTATACAAAGATCTGTGAGTTTCCTCTAAAATAGTCTTTCTGATGTCAGTATTGGCTGGAATACATAACCTGGAACAAAACCGCGAAGCTCCGTCATCTGCAACACTGAATTCCTCCCCTTGACCATTCTGCACTCTATCCATCACCTCTGCTAATTTAGGGTCTTCTTTCTAAGCAGCTTTAATTCATTCCTGCAGAGTAGGCTACACCACTAAATCGGCAATGTGAGCCCAAGAATCATTTCCAACTAATTCAATGTCGAGTCTCTCCAGATCCATCATGATCGGATAATGGATCTCCATAGCTGCCAACACAGGTTCCTTGGATTTTCTGCTCAATGCATCAGTTACTACATTTGCTTCCCTGGGTGAGAACTGATGGTACAATCGAAATCCTTAATTAGCTCCAACTACCTTCTCTACCTCATATTCAATTCCTTTTGCATGAAAAAGTATTTCAAACTCTTATGGTCGGAAAAATCTCACATCGCGCGCCATACAGGTAATGCTTCCAAATCTTCAATGTGTATACAATTGCAGCCAACTCAAGATCATGGGTAGGGTAGTTCTTTTCATATTCTTTTAACTGCCTAGAAGCAAACGCGACCACCCTGTCATGCTACATCAATACATAGCCAAGTCCCCTCGAGGACGCATCACTGTAGATTGTATATATAACGTCTTTCTATTTAACCTGGGGTTTTTTTTTATACTATAACATTTATAATACTCTGATACCAAGCTGAATTAAACCCAACCATCAACCTAGCAGCGAGAAACGGAAATCAAATAAACATAACCATATATAATTATATACAATACCAGAGTGCTAAAATGTTTCCCAAAATATACATGTACGACTGTTTCCAAAAATACCCTCAACTGGGCTAGGGTTATACAAAAATACTCCAAAAACATACTCGCTATCTACTGACAGGGCAGTACTGAAACCCTTCTATCTGCGAGCTTGGTTTGCTCACCTACCTAGGTCACTTGAAAAATATTAAAGTAATGGGATGAGCCAACGCTCAGTAAGACGAAATATACTATTGCTAGTGTGTGGCAATTGAGTTACAATACTGTGAAATATAATCATGTATCACAGAATCTGTAAAAACAATACCAGTAATATAAACCATCACCTTTTCTAGATTGCTTATCATATCTGTACTTTAGGTTTCTACTCAAAATACTTTATATATATATATATATATATTTTCTGTCTATGTAAATCTGTATAAACATAGTAATAACTGAAAACTTCCCTGTGGATAACTGTGTATCATGATTTAACCTCTCATGATAGGGTTGTGCGACCCATAGGCGGGATCTATCCTGACTGGCCGTCCAGGATAAATCACTATACTCCATAGGTCTGATCAGCCCTCCTCAACCCATATCTGATGGGGAGCCTATCCACTCGTGGGCTCTATACAATCGACCTTTATACCACGTATTATCTGAATAGGTGGTTGCACTTAATATACTGTATGTAGCTACGGTACCGTGCTCTGTAAATTGTAACAGTCCAACAGGGTCTGATACTACATAATACATATCTATATACAACTATCTGTTTTACCATGCTTTAGTAATAACTGTATAAACCATGACGCTATGATAAACTGTATCTGTATCAATTGTGTTTTCTGAAATAAATTGTAAAACTGTATGTCATGGTACTGTAAACTGTATCTGTATCAACTTATATAATCATGGTATTCTGTAATTACTATAAATATTTCCTCTGTTTATATTTTCTGTAAAATATAGCTCTGAAAATACTGTAAAGCATGTCTCTGTACTATACTTATATTCTCAAGCCACACAGTACTTTAAAACATATTAAACATAATGAATAAACTGTAAAACTGTATTAATTTCTACTGTGAATAATAATCTGATATAAATATATATACTATATTGAAAATCATACTAAATTTGCCTAGCATAGCATATTTCCCTTACCCGTTTCCTACTAAAAATCCCCTACTATATCGCGTCCAACACCCGTAGGGTTCTCTACTCAATACCCTGAAAATCGAATATCCTAGAATGAAACATCATTATTTCTATGTCTACAGAATTTCCTACAACTGCTGGAAAGTCAAATTCCAAATAAAAGACCTTACCCTGGATTTGGGATGAATTCCAATTTCGTCCCACCGACGATCCGCTCTGGTAGACTTGTAGAGAACTCTGCCAGGAACGTCGTGGTAGCCTCAGATTGTCGATCCGGTGACTATCAAAGCCAAAATCAATGAAAATTGAAAGGGAAACCGTAGGGGAGGAAGAGAGGGTTTCTTGGCTGAAATTTTCTACGTAAAATCCAAGTTTAGCACTATTTGTACTGCGAGCTTCATCAACGAGTCACGTCATCTTGTCGGCGAGTCCTACAATAATTTTGTCGACGAACCCTACCTCCTCATCGATGAATTTTAGACTACCTAAAACCCTCCCTCGGTATCTTCTCGTCGACGAAGCTAGAATTTTTCCCAAAGTGCGATGTCTTTGACTGCCTCCTGCTGTTACTGTTTCCATTTCTCTCCCTATTTATTATTTAAATACCATTATTCTTTGGGTCGTTACATTCTTCCCTCCTTATAAAATTTCGTCCTCGAAATTTGCTATCTATATAGCTCATCATCCCCTTAAAGGAAAAACGGTCTACTTATTTTATTACTTGCCCTCACTTATAGCAGAGGATACCGTGATTACATGGGTAGTTCTGGGAGATTACAAGTATAAAAGAAAATTTCCCCCAAAACCAAAATACTACCTATCCTATACTCTAAATTACATTTACATTGTACAAAACAAAACTATCACTACTTTAATTACACATCATTGCTATGACCCACCAAACAAGTGGGCGTATTTCTGTCTAATTTCAATTTCAAGCTCCCACGACACTTCTTCTATTGCGTGATTCCTCCATAGGACTTTTACTAGCAGTATATTCTTATTACATAATTCCTGTTCCTTTCTATCTAAGATCTGTACTAGAGCTTCCTCGTATGCTAGATCACCAATGAGTTCCAATTTTGCATAACTAATGATATGGGAAGGATCTGGGATGTACTTCTTTAACATAGAGACATGAAACACGTCATGAATCCTAAATAAATATGGTGGTAGAGCTAGCCAATAAGACACTGACCCAATCTTCTCGAATATCTCAAATGGGCTAATGAACCTAGGGCTCAACTTATCCTTCTTCCCAAACCTCATGATTCCCTTCAGCGGTGCTATTTTCAGAAATACATGATCACCCACTTCAAATTCTAGTTTTCGGCGGTGAGTATCCGCGTAACTCTTCTGCCGACTCTGTGCTGCTCTAATTCTATCTCAAATGAGTCAAACTTTGTCACACGCTTGTTGAACCATCCCTGGACCCAAAACTTGCCTCTCACCGACTTCCCATAAAAGAGGAGATCAGCATCTTCTGCCATACAAAGCCTCGTATGGTGTCATGCCGATGCTAGCCTGATAACTGTTATTATAAGCAAATTCAATTAGCAACAAAAATTAAGTCCATCTACCCCCAAAATCCAGTACACACGCTCGCAACATATCCTTAAGTATTTGAATCGTTCTCTCTGGCCATCTATCTGAGGATGGAAAGCAATGCTGAATGCTAACTAAGTCCCTAGTGCCTCCTACGAACTCTTCCAGAACTGTGATGTAAAACGTGGATCATGGTTCGAGACTATGGATACCGGCACTCCATGGGGTCGAACAATCTCTTAAATGTAAATCTCTGCTAATCTACTCATAGGGTAGCTAACTTTAATAGGCAGAAAATGCGCTATCTTTGTCAACCTATCAACAATTACCTAGATGACATTCTGACCATGCGGCGCCGGCGGTAGCCTAGTAACAAAATTCATGGATACGTGGTCCCACTTCCATTCAGGAATGAAAAGTGGCTGCAATTGACCAACCAACCTCTAGTGCTTAGCCTTAACCTGCTGGCACGTCAAACACTACCGCACAAACTCTGCTATTTCCTTCTTTATGCCACTCCACCAAAAATACTCCTGCAGATCCCTATACATTTTCGTACTGCCAGGACGAACAGTGTATAAAGATCTGTGTGCCTCCTCTAAAATCGTCCTCCTGATACTGTCATTTGCAGGCACACACAATCTGGTGCGAAATATCAGAGTCCCATCGTCAGAAATGCTGAATTCTTCTCCCTGAGCATCCTATATTCTGGATATCACTTCTGCCAATTCCAGATTATCCCTCTGAGCAGCTTTAATTCTCTCACAAAGTGTAGGTTATACAACCAAACTGGTAATAAGCACCTGAGGATCATCTTCCACTAACTCCACGTCGAGTCTTTCCAAGTCCATATGAATTGGGTGCTGAACTACCTGCTGCTAGTTGTGCTGTATTTTATGATTTATGGCTCAAAGCATCAGCCACCACATTTGTTTTACCTGGGTGGTAGCTGATGGTGCAGTCGTAATCCTTGATGAGTTCTAACCACCTTCTATGGCACATATTCAACTTTTTCTAGGCGAAGATGTACTTTAGGTTCTTGTAATCCGATAATATATTGCATTTCTCACCATATAAGTAATGTCTCCAGATTTTTAGTGCATATACAACCACAGCTAATTCTAGATCGTGAGTAGGGTAATTTTTTTCATACTCATTCAACTGTCTGGACGCATACATCACCACCCTAACATGTTGCATCAATACACAACCAAGTCCTTTCAAAGACGCATCACTGTAAATCACATAACCACCACGTCCTGATGGAATTGTCAATATAGCTGCCCTGATGAGTCGCTGCTTTAGTTCCTGAAAACTTTGCTCGCATTCTTCATCCCACACAAATCTGGCATTCTTTGTGGTCAAACGCACGAGTGGTCCTGACAAAGCCAAAAATCCCTCCACAAATCGACGGTAATAACTTGCCAGTCCCAAGAAACTTCTGAATTCCTGCATGTTCTTCGGCCTGCCCAATTCACTACCGCATTGATCTTGCTAGAATCCACTGATATATCGTCTCCTGAAATTACGTGGCCTAAAAATGCAACTTTCTTAAGCCAGAACTCACACTTGCAAAACTTGGCATAGAGCTTTTCTTCCCTGAGAGTCTACAGTACCCATCTCAAATGTATCTCATGATCCTCAAAACTCCTTGAGTACACTAGTACATCATCAATAAAAACCACCATAAACTGGTCCAGATACTGGTGAAAAACTCTATTCATTAAATCCATAAACACAACTGGGGCATTCGTCAAACAAAATGGCATAACGAGGAAATTGTAGTGCCCATACCTGATCCTGAAAGCTGTCTTTGCAACATCCTCTGCCTTTACCCTCACCTGATGATAACCTGATCTGAGGTTGATCTTGGAATATACCCGTGTATCGTGGAGCTGATCAAAAAAATCATCAATACGGGGCAGAGGATATTTATTCTTAATAATAACCTTGTTGATTTCTTTGTAATCAATACACATACTCAGAGACCCGTCTTTCTTCTTTATAAACAACATCGAAGCTCCCCATGGCGATACATTGGGTCATATAAATCCCCTATTCAGCAAGTCTTGCAACTGATTCTTCAATTCTCCCAACTCAGCTAGAGCCATACGATAAGGAACCTTAGAAATCGATGCTGTCCCTGGAGATAGATCTATGGGAAAATCCACCTCGCGTTCGGGAGGCAACCCTGGTAGTTCCTCTAGGGAAACATCTGGAAATTCTCGTACGACTGGGGTGCTGTCAAGCTTCACTTAATTTTCTGACACTTCCTTTACAAAAGCCCCAAACCTTTGACTTCCATCTCGGAGTAATCTACTTACTTGTACAGCTAATACTATTTGCAACGGAGCATGTACACGCGAACCGGTAAACCTAAATTCTTTCTCACCAGGGGGTTTGAAAACTACTTCTTTCTAATGGAAATCAATATTGGCATGATCAGTTGCCAACCAATCCATACCCAATATAACATCAAACCCACACATCTCAAACACAATCAAGTCTGCTGGTAGCACTCTCTCCTGAATTTCTATTGGATAGCCTCTGAGTACCCTTTTATACCTCAACACCAACCCTGATAGTGTAGCTACAGGCAACAGATAGTTCTCTATCTAATAACTGAGTCTCACTTCTAGATAATTTAACGTACGATGCAGAGACAAAGGGATGAGTAGCACCTGAATCAAATAAAACAATAACGAAATGTGATAAAACAGTAAAGGTACCTGTCACCACATCTGTAGCAGTCTCAACATCACCCAGCATCAACATGTAAACCCTCGCCGGGGCCACATTCATCTGCTATCATCCACGAGGTTCCTGATATCCTCCTTGATAGGGCCTGGGAGCTTGGACTTGGTCTGGCGGTCCTAGCCATGCAAGTGTCATGTGGCTGGGTCTCCCACAACGATAGCATACATCGCTCCCAACTCGGCACTCCCCCAGATGATGTCTCCCGCACATCTGACATACCGAGACAATCAGTGCACCCTAATTTCCCCGAGGTCCCGCCATCTGCCTCTGATCTCCCCTATCACGACTTCCTCTCCATGGACCCTTACTAGAGCCAGCCTGAAAGCCTTGAGGCGCAAGTCTCTTCCTCTGACTCTGATCCGCTATAGCCCTCTACATACCACTCTCAATGATCGCAACTCTATTTACAATCTCCGTAAATGTCTAAGCTCTGAAACCAATCACCTAATCAAACAAGTTTTGCCATAGACCCTCTTCAAACTTCCTTGCCTTTTTATCTTCATCAGGTGGTAGATGTGGAGCAAAACGTGACAACTCGATAAACCGAGCCGCATACTGGAACACAGTTGTCTAGCCCTGTACCAGATGCATAAACTCTACTGCCTTCACACTCTGAACAATAGCAAGGAAATACTGCTCGAAGAATAGCTCCTTGAATCAGTCCCACGTCATTGGTACTGGAACCGGCCTCTGCTCCTCTATTAATCGCGCTGATCTCCACCAGTGCTTCACCTCCCCTGTTAACTTAAATACTGCAAATACTACCTTCTTCTCACCTGTACAAGGAAGCACTGCCAACGTTCTTCGATGTCCTGGACCCAATTCTCAGCTACAATCGGGTCATCTCCTCTAGCAAAAGATGGGGCTTCATCCGCATAAACTGCTTAATCGAACAACCATGCTCCACAGAGCTCCTGGCCATCTCAGCCATCACCTGCTGAATGATGCTGTGCAGCACAGCATCCGTATCTTCTCCAAATATATTGGAAGGTCCTGGCCTAACATTTGTACCACAACTTCTCGGGTCCATCTTAAAACAAGGAACACACTTAAGCACCTTATCTCCTATACAGACCTATTCTATGCTAATTCAAAATTAACTACCTTTCCTGTCCTTAACTTAATATCCAGTTCTATCACCTAGACACACGACCCGATAAAAGTTTACTATGGTTTTCCTGAAATCGTTACCCTAGGAAAAACACAGAAACAACCACAGTAACCCTATACCCAGACCACAGAACAAACCCCAAATCCTTTCCTATACTCTGGTATTGCTTCCACTGCACTATAAAGTCTACAGAATCTAGCAACCTAGGCTCTGATACCAAAGTGTAACGTCCTTCTATTTTACTTGGTTTTTTTTTTATACTATAACATTTATAATACTCTGATACCAAGCTAAATTAAACCCAACCATTAACCTAGCAGCGAGAAGTGGAAATCAAATAAACATGACCATATATAATTGTATACAATACCAGAGTGCTAAAATGTTTCCCAAAATAAAAAATGTACGAATGTTCCCCAAAATACCCTAAACTAGGCTAGGGCTATACAAAAATATTCCAAAAACATACTCACTGTTTATTGATAGGGTAGTAGTGAGTCCCCTTTATCCGTGAGCCTAGTTTGCTCACCTACCCGGGTCACCTGAAAAATGTTAAAGTAATGGGATGAGCTAACACTCAGTAAGACGAAATATGCTATTGCTAGTATGTAGCAATTGAGTTACAATACTGTGAAAATCTATTACTATATAATCATGTATCACAGAATCTGTAAAAACAATACTAGTAATATAAACCATCACCTTTTCTCAATTGCTTATTATATCTGTACTTTAGGTTTCTACTCAAAATACTTTATATATATGTATGTATATATATATATTTGTCTCTGTAAATCTGTATAAACTTAGTAATAACTGAAAACTTCCCTGTGGATAACTGTGTATCATGATTTAACCCCTTATGATAGGGTTGTGCGGCCTGTAGGCGGGATCTATCCTCGCTGGCTGTCCAAGATAAATCACTATACTCCACAGGTTAGATCAGCCCTTCTCAACCCATATCTGATGGGGAGCCTATCCATTCGTGGGCTCTATACGATCGACCTTTATACCAAGTATTATTGGAATAAGTGGTTGCACTCAATATACTGTATGTAACTACGGTACCGTGCTCTGTAAACTGTAACGGTCCAATAGGGTCTGATACTATATAATACATATCTATATACAACTATCTGTTTTACCATGCTTTAGTAATAACTGTATAAACCATGACGCTATGATAAACTGTATCTGTATCAATTGTGTTTTCTGAAATAAATTGTAAAACTGTATGTCATGGTACTGTAAACTGTATCTGTATCAACTTATATAATCATGGTATTCTGTAATTACTATAAATATTTCCTCTGTTTATATTTTCTGTAAAATATAGCTCTGAAAATACTGTAAAGCATGTCTCTGTACTATACTTATATTCTCAAGCCACACAGTACTTTAAAACATATTAAACATAATGAATAAACTGTAAAACTGTATTAATTTCTACTGTGAATAATAATCTGATATAAATATATATACTACACTGAAAATCATACTAAATTTGCCTAGCATAGCATATTTCCCTTACCCGTTTCCTACTAAAAATCCCCTACTATAACGGGCCAACACCTGTAGGGTTCTCCACTCAACACCCTGAAAATCAAATATCCCAGAACGAAACATCATTATTTCTACGTCTACAACATTTCCTACAACTGCTGGAAAGTCAAATTTCGAATAAAAGACTTTACCCTGGATTTGGGATGAATTCCAATTTCATCCCACCGATAAACTGCTCAGGCAAACTTGCAGAGAACTCTGCCAGGAATGTCGTGGTAGCCTCAGATCATTGATCCGGTGACTTCTGTTGCCGAAATCGAAGAAAATTGAAAGGAAAATCATAGGGGAGGAAGAGAGGGTTTCTCGGCTGAAATTTTCTGTGTAAAATCTAAGTTTAGCACTATTTATACTGCGAGCTTCGTCAACGAACCCTACCTCCTCGTCGACAAATTTCAGACTACCTAAAACCCCCCTTGGTATCTTCTCGTTGATGAAGCTCGCCCTCGTCGATGAGGTCCTGCTGTACCATCATCGACGAGGTCCTGCTGTACCCTCGTCGACGAATCCCTTGTATTCGTTGACGAGGCCCTGATAAATTTATTGGGGTATTTTTCCCAAAGTGCGATGTCGTTGACAGCCTCCTTCTGTTACTATCCCTATATTCGTCGAAGAGGGCCTGATAAATTTATTGGGGTATTTTTCCCAAAGTGCGATGTCGTCGACTACCTCCTTCTGTTACTGTTTCCATTTCTCCCCCTATTTATTATTTAAATACCATTATTCTTTGGGTCGTTACAGTATAACCCTCACCCTCTGACGGGATGATCAGCACCGGCTCTGTGACTAGCCTTTGCTTTAACTCTTGAAAACTCTATTCACAACTGTCGTCTCATTCAAATTTGGAATTCTTCCTAGTCAGTCGTGTCAAAAGCCTTGACAAAGCTGAGAATCCTTCAATGAAATGACGGTAATACCCAACTAGTCCCATGAAATTCCTGATCTCTTGGACATTCCTTGGTCTAGCCCAATTCACTACATTCTCAACTTTACTAGGATCCAAAGAAATACCATCTCCAGACACAACACGCCCCAAAAACACGATCTTCTTAAGCCAGAATTCACATTTATTGAACTTGGCGTACAACTTCTTTTCCCAAAGCGTCTGCAGAACCTGCCTTAAGTGCATCTCATGCTCCTCATAGCTCCTTAAATAGACTGGTACATCATCAATAAAAACAACAAAAAACTGGTCTAGGTATTGGTGGAAGACTCTATTTATCAAGTCCATAAATACCGCAAGAGCATTCATCAAACTAAACGGCATAACAGGAAACTCGTAATGCCCGTACCTGGTCCTGAGGGCTGTCTTCGAGACGTCTTCTGCTTTCACTTTCACTTGATGATAGCTGGATCTAAGGTCAATTTTCAAATACACCTGTGTATCCTGGAGTTGGTCAAACAAATTATCGATACGGGGTAGAGGATACTTGTTCTTGATTGTCACTTTATTAATCTCCCTATAGTCTATACACATCCTTATAGTCCTGCATTTCTTCTTTACAAATAGAACTGGAGCTCCCCATGGTGATACACTGGGTCGTATGAAGCCTTTATCAAACAGATCTTGCAACTGATTCTTCAATTCTACCAACTCCGCTGGCGCCATCCGGTAAGGTACTTTAAAAATCGGCGCTGTACCTGGAAGTAGATCAATAGGGAAATCTACCTCACAATCGGGTGGCAAGCCTAGTAACTCATCTGGGAAACATTTGTAAATTCCTTTACTACAGGCATGCTATCAAGTTTCAATTCATTCTCTGACATCTCCTTCACCACTGCCACAAACCCCCAACAACTACTCAACAGTAGTCTCTTGGCTTGGATAGCTGAAACTAGCTGAGGCGGGAATTGCACCTGCAATCCTACAAACCTGAATTCCGCTTTCCCCGAAGGTCTGAATATCACTTCTCGTGCTCAGCAATCTATGCTGGAAAAATTAGCTGCTAGCCAATTTATGTCAAATATAACATCAAACTCATGCATGTCCAGCACTATCAGATCAACAGACAGAATTTCCCCTTGCCTATCAACTGAACAACCCCGAAGTACTTTACTACATCTTATTACAGATCCAGTTGGTGTAGATACTAATAATTCAACATCTAATGGTTGTGTTTTAGTCCCACATAATTTAACACACCCCGAAGACACGAATGAGTGTGTAGCTCTTGAGTTAAACAATACAATAACTCTAAAAGAAAGCATAATAACCATACCTGTCACCACGTCACCTGCCGTCTTAGCCTCACCCGGCGTCAGAGTAAACACCCTGGCTAGAGCCATATTCCTCTGTTGGCCCCTACGTGTTGCATGAAAACCTCCCTGGTATGGTCTGGGAGCTAGAACTGCATTGGGTGGGGTAGGGCAGTCTCGCACCATATGCCTCGGTCTACCATAGTGATAGCAGACCACATCACCAACTTGACACTCTTCCCAGTGCCTCCTACCACAACTCTGATAAACTGGAGGAACCTGCACTGCCCGAACCTCAACCTCCAGTATCCTGCCTTTGCCCTTTACCATGATTACCTTTCCTCCACTGACCCAGTCTATGACCCTGCTGATAACCTATGGATGCAGATCTCTTCCTCTGACTCTACTCCTCTGCATCCGAACGTTCACCAATCTCTGCCAAGGCTGCCCTGTCGACTAACTCAGCAAAGTCCTGGATCCGCCGCACCACCACCTGCCTGAATATATTCCGCCTCAAGCCTCTCTCAAACTGCCTTGCCTTCTTTACTTCATCAAGAACAATATAGGGGCGAAACAAGAGAGATCGATAGAACACGCCGCATACTGTTGGACGGATAAGTGTCCCTGCTTCGGACTTAGGAACTCTTCTACTTTAACCTCTTTGACAGTAGCTGGAAAATATCTATCAAAAAATGACTCTTTAAATCGATCCCATGTCATGGCTATCGGTGTCGCCCTCTGCTACTCTAGTAGTCTCACTACAGTCCACCACCTCTCGGCCTCTTGCGTCAGTCTATAGGTGGCAAAGAGGACTCTCTGTTCCTCAGTACACTGCAATACAACCAAGACTTTCTTGGTCTCCTGCATCCAGTTCTCAGCGGCTGCAGGATTGACTCCCCTTAAGAATGCTAAAGGATTCATCTTCATAAACTTCTCGATAGTGTACCCATGGCCAACTGATGGACTACCCTACTCCCTTGAGCTCCTAGCAATCTCAGCCATAACCTACTGAGCCACGCTACGTAATACTGCGTCAGAGTTGGTCCCAACTGCAGCTGATTGCCCTGCTCCATCACTGCCACTCGCATGGGCACTATTTCCTCTTGGATCCATCCTAAAAACAACAAACGCATCTTAGAAATTTTATCCTTATAACTTACCCACCTAACCTCACCACTTATCTTAATATTCCAAACTTATTTTTAATCCCCAGTCCTACATTTTAGGAATACAACCCGACAATAGCTTACTATGGTTTTCCTGAAATCGTCACCCCAAGAAAAAACACATACACTACCACGGAAGTCCTGTCTCCAAACTATAGAACAAAATCTCAATTCATTTCCTATACTCTGGTATTGTTTCCGCTGCATTTTAAAGTTTACAAAACATAATAACCTAGGCTCTAATACCAAACTGTGATGACCTGCTTAATTTTCACATTTTTTTTTTTTTTGTAATACAACCAATATCACAAAACTCAGTAGATCATAATCCACCTGGACCCGTGGGTACTAAGGATACATCAGAAATACAATGTGGAAGCCTAAGCAGCAGGAAACATACAATCATACACATCTCATTATACCATATATTACAATACCAGAGTTACTACAACCACTGTATTTATATACACACAGTACATAACCCAAAATATATCTTAGGGCCACCCAAAAAATACATCCGACCCTATCAAAACAGTTACCCTTTTGGAAGGGCAGATCAATTGTACTAGATCAGCGGGGCTTTACTCACTCTCCCATTAGGGGCTCCTGAAATATTTATAAAATTCGAGGTGAGACACATCTCAGTAAGGGAAATAAACTAACACTAGTGTGTGGCAACATAAGCATTTCTGTGATATACATATAATCATAAATGTAACCAGTAAAACTATATATACATCATTTCTGGGAAAAACATGTATAATCAAACATGGTAGAACATAATGGTTTCTGTATCATGATTTATCTCATATAAATAATAATACGAAAACAATCTTGGAAGGTTAGTTGGTTGTTGTCATGTATTACCCCCACATGACTGGGTTGTGTGGCCCGAAGGCGGGACCTGACAATGGTTGGCCGACCATTGTCAAGTCAATAGTACAGTCTGTAAGTCTGATAGATCTGCCAAACCTGGTCCGTACACCTGGGGCGCTCACACACTTCTTAAAAACCACATCGACCATCCAATCTCACACCACTTCGTATAGCGGCGTTAAAATAAATTTCATGATCATGATGACCATGGACACATAGCAACGGTACAGTGCAAGTGCTAGCCTAGACCAAGCCAACCAAGTTCTGATATCATATAACATATACTAAAACTGTGATACATGGATATTTCATATCATTACTTATCAAATCAATCATATCATTTTGCATATATACGTATATTATGAAAATCATCGGCCCGTACTGCGGTATTTCACATTTTACCATAACTTGGCCCGTACGCTGACAAATCATATCCATAGCACAGCCCGTACGCTAGCAAATCATTTCCAAAGCTCATCCCATACACCAGCAAATCATATACATAGCTCAACCCGTACGCTGACAAATCATATCCATAGCACGGCCCGTACGCTGAGAAAATATATCCATAACTCGACTCGTACGCCGACAAATTTATCAAAATCTCAACCCATACATCGGTTTTCCTTTATAAAAATCCGCATCATCAACACATTCCCAGAAAATAGTTTTTCATTATAATTTCTACTTATGCCACACGAAATGTGTTTATTTTGTATAATCAGAACATAGTATCGTTTTCAACAGTATTTCCCAAATAATGCATACATATATATACATATATATACGTTTCTCTGAAATCAAATGTTATAAAATCATACTTATAATTTTCATAAAAAAATATCTAGCTTAGTTTATCCTCTTACCTGAGTCCTAAAAAGCCCCTAAAAGAAATACTTCTGCACCCGCAGGGTCCCCTACTCAACACCCTGGAAACAACATTCCTCAGAACTAAAGTTCAGTATTTCTACGTGTATTACACTTTCTACAACTATCAAATAATCAAATACTGAGTAAAAAGCCTTATCTTGAATTTGGGATGGTTTCCAACTCAACTCCACCAACGATCCGCTCCAGCAGACTTGCAGAGAACTTTCCCAGGAGCATTGCGGTGGCTTCAGATCATCGAATCGGCAAAAATCTAGTCCGAGATTGTAGAGAGAAGGTAGAAGGGGCGTAGAGGAGAGAGAAGGAGGAATATTTGCGTAGGTTTTTGGCCAAAAATGAATTTTAGACCTATTTATACTGTAGCCTTCGTCAATAAGCCACGTCATCTCGTCGACGAGGTCATGAAGAAGACTCGTCGATGAAATCTCTCCTCGTTGATGAAATTCAGAATCCCTTAAACCTTTGCTCGGTATTTTCTCAAAGACGAATCCCCTGTGTTCGTTGATGAGGCTTGGAGAATTTCTTAGGATTATCTCATCCAAAATGCAACGTCGTCGACGAACGAAAAGCGTTGGTCGACAAAGTCGGCTGCCTACTTCTGTTCTTATTTCCATTTCCATTTCCCTTTTATTTTTTATTATTTCAATACCATTATTCTTCTGGTTGTTACAATCATTTTCATCGAACAACTGTATTTCCATATATACACACATCTCCAAAATATACCAGTATTTTCAAAATCATCCTTTTCTCTACTAACTTAACACAAAACATAAAACATAAAATATTTACATCCCAAAATATTATCAAAATTATACCCTTTTCCTCAAAGGTGTTATAACAGCTCGAGCTCTCTAAGCTTGATCTCGTGGAGGTCCTGAAAAAGATAAGTTCATATTCGAGTGAGAAACATCTCAGTAAGGGAAGAAATAATATCCTAAAATAGTGTGTGACCGACATGAGTTTATATAACACATAATAATTAACATTTGAAAACCGTTGATATAATTTTCTGAAATCATTTTCTGATCCTATTCAAACACATGTAAGGTGTTTTACCCACAAGATTACCTAAGGATAGAGGTGACTACCTGCCTATACAAGTAACACCCCTCTGCTCTGATACATTAGGCAACCCAAAGGTCATAGCTAAAGCATACTAAGGGACTCACCTTACTCAGTAAGCCCTTAAGTAATAAATTAATCTCGTACTCACACAGTTCATACAAAAGTTTATCAATGAAGGCTCCCAAGAATAGAGAAATCTACCTCCCCATACAAGTAGTTTCCCTTTGCCCTAGCACGTTATACAGCCTACTGCTACACCTGATACAACCAGGGCACTCGGCTTTCTCAGCAAACCCTAGGGCGAAGAGTTTGTCTCGCCCAAACGTAACATGTGCTATTAGCATAAATACTGATAATACCATAATACATTATTTTATTTGCCATTATTCTACATTTCTCAACTGTTCATGTTTCCATCTTTTACTTTTCATTTTATTTCACTTTACGTGGCTCTTTCCCATTTTATATTGTTCACATTTCACATTTCATTCATTTCCATTTTCATTTCATACCCAGCATCTCTCGGCTATTTTACCAACATTTTTTAGCTGTCATACATTTACTCAACATATTTCAGTTGTCATACATTTACTCAACATATTTCACCTGTTTTACCCAGTATATTTCGGCTATTTTACCCAGCATTTTCAGTTGTTATACATTTACCCAACATCTTTCAACTATTTTACCCAACATTTTTCAGTTGTTATACATTTACCCAGCATCTTTCAGCTATTTACACGATTGCATTAACACACATAACATTTTCATACTCAATTTATTTCTTGAATATCATACATCTTATACATATATCATATTTTCACACAATATTCCTATTTACTCATGCCATACTATTTAGCAATAAAATTCCTACATTGCCTGTAAAATAAGCCAACCCACATTTAACATTCACATACTAGAAAATACGTTTAATTTCTTACATAATTATTCTTAAAAATATTTCACTTTTATCAGTTCAATTTCACATATACGTATATAATAAACAGCCCTAAACTCAAAAAAACATAATTTAAATGGTTGACATTTTAAATCCATACCGAAATATATATACATATTTATAACATAATTCATTTTTCATTAAATTCATAAAAATTTTGGTTTAATATATATTTTTTTCCTTGATTTCTTGCACTACGCCAATAGGGACCCCGAAAAATGTCTGCAGCGCTCACCCAGACCTTGGTTCAAAAACCTTAGTTCCATTAAATTATTCCTAAATAAAATATTATTTAAATATTTTCTAGGGTCATAATTTCCAAATAAATAGTTTTACCTGCAAATATAAACAATTTGCCAAAATTTCCAAATCTCACTCTCGCTTTGAAGTGGAGCCTAGAAAACCCCAATTGAAAATTTACCCACGTCAAAATGATGACAATTGCGACTAAAACCATGTGGTGGTGCCCGATCGTCGATTTAATGACAAATTTAAAGAGAAATTGAGAAATTAGGGAAAAATTGCCTTACCCTAGGAATAGTGTCCAAGCTACTTTCATGACAAATTCGCTCTAGTAGAAATGTCGACTGCAGAATTAGGAATCTAACGACACCTTCCGTTTCTTGATCCGCCGCAAATCCGTGAAGAAATTGAGAGAGAGAGAGAGAGAGAGAGAGAGAGAGAGAGAGAGAGAGAGAGAGAGAGAGACGCAGACGGAGGCGCTGGCCACATAGGAGGATTTCAGGGGTGGGGTTGGCGTGAGTCTCTGTGAAAAAAAAAAAAAAAGACAGAACGCTCCTTCTTCATCTTTAAACATATATATATATATATATATATATATATATGTGTGTGTGTGTGTGTATATATATATATATATATATCTTATTTCAATAATTTTTTGTTATTATTTCTTTCGTACTATTTCTTTTCATTTATTTATTTAATACATCAATTTAATAATGTTTAACTAATTAATTAATTAATAATTTTAATTAATTAATTAATTATATTTATTACTTTTTCTAATTATTTTAATTTTTCGGGTCTCCATATTCTCCCCTCCTTAAGAAATTTCGTCCTCAAAATTTGTTACCCGATCATTTTTCACATTTCTAAAGTTTATCAACTAGCTATATTTCATACAATCAGTATATATAACTTCATATATACTTCTACATCATCTAAAATTAAATAAAATCATTATTTATTTTAAATATAAACTCGTACCTACACCTTGACCTGACAAACTATATCTCTTAGCATCGTGAGGGAATCAAAATTCTCCTCACTTGAAGCCTCCAAGTCATAAATTCCTCCTCCAGTAACTACATTTTACCCCTATGATCCATCCCGAAAATAGGACAGAAAAGAATTTAGAATCCCATTATCATAACCTAATCAATACAATCATTAAATTTAAATCCAATAAACATCCAAGTTCTCCATATAAGGACCAGTATCACGGCTAAGAAACATCACCGTCGATGGATTTGCCGTGATTTTCTAAGACCGTTGACTGTATCAGAAAATCACAAAAGTTCGCCAAGGGATTTCTATCTCCAAGCTATAAGACCAAATCCTATACTTTCCTACACCAAACCTATTCCTCAATACCTAACTTATTCATCTCTTATTTTTTATCCTAAGTAATTCCTATACTCTGGTATAAATCATTTCCTAAATTCTAAAAAGCCCAAAATCACTGCTCTGATACCATAATGTAACACCCCGAACCCTTAAACCCGGGCTGGTGCGTTATACCTAATAGAATCCTGATAGTCCATAATTCATAATATACACAGCGGAAATCATAAACATAATCTCCATAAAACTTAATACTATAATACTAGAGTTTCCTAGTTCTAACCATAAACCATCATTTCCATCAATCACCTGTATTTCCATAAATACACATATCTTCAAAACATACCAGTATTTTCACAATCATTCCTTTCTTTACAGACTTAACATAAAATATAAAACATAAAACATAAAATATTTACAGCCCAAAATATTATCAAAGTTATACCCTTTTCCTCAAAGGTGCTATAACAGCTCGAGCTCTCTAAGCTCAATCTCGTGGAGGTCTTGAAAAAGATAAGCTCATGTTCGGGTGAGACACATCTCAGTAAGGGAAGAAACAATATATTAAAATAGTGTGTGGCTAACATGAGTTTATATAACATATAATAATTAACATTTGAAAATCGTTGATATAATTTTTGAAATCATTTTCTGATCCTATTCAAACACATGTAAGGTATTTTACCGATGAGATTACCTAAGGATAGGGGTGATTATCCGCCCATACAAGTAGCACCCCTATACTCTAATACATTAGGTAACCCAAATGTCATAGCTAAAGCATACTAAGACACTCACCTTACTCAATAAGTCCTTAAGTAATAAATTAATCTCGTACTCACACAGTTCATACAAAAGTTTACCGGTGAACGCTTTCAAGAATAGGGAAATCTACCCGCCCATACAAGCAGTTTCCCTTTGCCCTGGCACGTTATGTAGCTTACTGCTACACCTGATACAACTAGGGCACTCACCTTTCTTAGCAAGCCCTCAAGCGAAGAGTTTGTCTCGCCCAAACGTAACATGTGCTACTAGTATAAATACTGATAATACCATAATACATTATTTTGTTTGCCATTATTTTACATTTCTCAACTATTCATGTTTCCATATTTTACTTTTCATTTCATTTCACTTTAGGTGGCTCTTTCCCATTTTACATTGTTTACATTTCACATTTCATTTCCATTTCATTCATTTCCATTTTCATTTCATACCTAGCATCTCTTAGCTGTTTTACCCAGCATTTTTCAACTGTCATACGTTTACCCAACATCTTTCAGCTGTTTTACCCAACATATTTCAGCTGTTTTACCCAATATTTTCAATTGTTATACATTTACTCAACATCTTTCAGCTGTTTTACTCAACATCTTTCAGCTATTTTACCTAACATTTTTCAGCTGTCATACATTTACCCAACATCTTTTAGGTGTTTACACGGTTGCATTAACACACACAAGCAACATATTTCACATAACATTTTCATACTCAGTTATTTCTTGATTATCATACATCTCATACATATATCATATTTCCACACAATATTCCTATTTATTCATGTCACACTATTTAGCAATAAAATTCCTACTTTCTGTAAAATAAGTCAACCCATATTTAACATTCATATACTAGAAAATACGTTTAATTTCTTACATAATTATTCTAAAAAATATTTCACTTTCATTAGTTCAATTTCACATATACGTATCTAATGAACAGCCCTAAACTTGGAAAAACATAATTTAAATGGTTGGCATTTTAAATCTATATCGAAATATATACACGTATTTATAACACAATTCATTTTTCATTAAATTCATAAAAATTCTGGTTTAATATATATTTTTCCCTTTACTTAATTTCTTACACTACGCCAACAGGGATCTCGAAAGGATGCCTGTGGCGCTCACCTAGACCCTAGTTCAAAAACCCTAGTTCTATTAAATTATCCCTAAGTAAAATATTATTTAAATATTTCATAGGGCCATAATTTCCAAATAAATAGTTATACCTGCAAATATAACCAATTTGCCAAATTTTTCAAATCTCACTCTTGCTTTGGAGTGGGGCCTAGAAAACCCTAATTAAAAATTTACCCACGTCAAAATGACGACAATCGCGACTAGAAGCACGTAGTGGTACTCAATTGTCAATTTAATGAAAGATTGAAAGAGAAATTAAGAAATTAGGGAAACAATGTCTTACCCTAAGAATAGTGCCTAAACTGCTTCCACATGAAATCCGCTCTAATAGAAATGTTGGCGGTAGAACTAAGAATCTAACGGTACCTTTCATTTCCCAATCTGCTACAAATCTATCGAGAAATTGAGTGAGAGAGAGAGAGAGACGCAGATAGAGGCGCTGTGTAAAAACCCCAAAAAGAGATATAAAAGATTAATAGAATGATTTCAAAAATAAATAAATAAATAAATAAAAATTAAAATTAAAATTAAAAAAAAATAAATAAAAATATTAATTAAACGAATTTAAAAAGAAAAAGAAAAAAAATTAATTAATTAAAATTAATTTTTTTATTAAAAAAATATATTATTATTATTATTAATTAAATATTATTATTATTATTATTATTATTATTATTATTATTATTATTATTATTATTATAATATTTATCCTCCTGAAGCTTCAACAAGCTTCAGGAGATTCAAGTATATCTATTATTATTATTATTATTATTATTATAATTATTATTATTATTCTTCTTCTTCTTCTTTTCTTTTTTTTTCTCTGTAACTCTCTGCAATCTCTCTCTCTCTCTCTCTCCTCATGTTCTTTCTCCCTCTCTCCTCAATTTCGTGACGGATTTTCGCCTGATCGAAAATCCGAAGATACCACTGGACTCCATTTGCCGCTACCGTCATTTCTACCGGAGCAGATCGGTGGTAGGAGCGGCGTAAGCGTATTCCTTGGGGTAAGCTATTTTTCTATTTTTCTTTAATTTCTTGCAAAATATAAGCCCAATTAATGAACGGACACCACTACGAGAATCTAGGGATGATTCTCTACAAGTCTAGTAGGACAAAATTCTCATGGGGGTGTCAGGCCAAAACCCCAAATTTGGGGTGCGGGGGTTATTAAGGGACTTATTTTTAATTAGTTAGTATTAATTTAGAAATGCTAAATAATTAAGCATTTGGAACTGAAGTAAGATTTCTGAAATTTAGAGCCCGGGTGAGCGCCGCGGGTGTAATTTTGGGACCCGCAGGTAAAATTCAGAAAATTAAGTGGGGATATTAAATAATAGTTTGAATATTAATTTGAGGTATATGGGGTCTAAGGAAGCCTAGATGGGTATAATTTTAGAGAAATAGATTAATTAATCTGGGAAAAATGTAAATTGCAGGAGTTAAATTTCGGGCGCCAAGGGCGTGAAATTTTGGATTCTAGCGAGACTCTTAGTAAGCCAGGTAAGAGAAATAAATTATAGCAGTATTTTTAGAATTATTATTTGAATGAATATGTGAAATTGAGCATATGATATTTTTTCTGAAAATTATTATGATATAAATATCAGATAAATTGTGTGGCATTTGAGTAATTGTAAATTGTGATATTGTGGAGTGTAAATTATAATAATGTGTAAATTCTGAGAAAATATTGAAATGAGAATTACTGATCTGATTAGTGAAAAATAATGTAATATGATATTATTATATGAGTAGAAATGTTTTGCCTGGAAAATGGGATTTTGTGAATTATTGATATTGGAAAATAATGAAATGTGGTATTTATTTGTGAGTGTAAATTATTTGCATGAGAAATGAGTATTTTGGGAAAATGTGAAAAATATATGAAATGCGATATATGATATTACGAGATGATGAAATGTGCACAGAAAATGATGAGAATATTTATATTGAACTGAATTGTGATATACTGGAATATAATTGATGAAATGCCAATATCGCATAATGATTGCGGGTATGTGGTGGTAAACCATGTTGGATGGTTATGATATTCAGCACGATACCGTTGCGAGTGGTGTTAGTGCAACCACACGGACTCTTGGAGCGTGTGGCGTGACAGTCGACTGTGCCATTGTGTAGGGTTGTTGGGCACCCTGAGTCCGGATCAGGGTATTAGGCCGGCCAGTCGTACTACAGACGCGATATGTGATATGATATTTGATCTAACCGGGTCGGCTAACCACAGTTAGATCCAGCCTTCGGGCCGCACAACCTTGACCATGGGGGGAAGCATGGCGTGTATAGAAAGATCCTCATGGTGGCCATGAGTTACAGACGCGATGTTGGTATTTGATACCGAGGATACTCATGAGCCGGAAAGTAAAGTGGAAATGAAAAGTGAAAGAATGATAAAATTGGCTAAAATGAGAAATGAAAGAAAGAATGGAAATTAAGAAATAAAGAATGATAAAATTGAGAAATGGAACAGTGTGAGTTAATAATATAAATAATTAAGGTGAAGTGAAACTCTCCGTCTGAGGGCTTACTAAGTAAGGTGAGTGCCATAATGGGTATTAGATGTGGCCATACCCGGCTGCATAACGTGTTAGGGCAGAGGGAAGCTACCTGTATGAGCAGGTAATCTTCCCTATTCTCAGGAACTTCGCGGGTAAATATGTATTGGAAATCATTGAATTTGATAAATGATTTTAAAGCTTATAAAAACTTGTGTTGTATATCTATATGTTTATGTGTATGTGAATATCAGTGTATTTTCTCAGATGAAATGGTGATTTGAAAAATAAAGTGTATTATAATTGTACTCATTTGGCCACACACTGTAAATAATCTATTCCTTCTTATTGAGATGTGTCTCACCCAAATTATCTAAATTTTCCAGGGAACAGAGATAGGCCAGGTGGTAGAGCTCCGTGATCATAGGGAGCTGGGACCCTGAGATACAGGGTGAGTTTTGACTAGGGAGGTGTGGTTTCCTAGGGTTGTATTATTTTTGGGTATGAGATAGTGTTGTGTATTTATGTACATTGATACTCTGGGTATTGTATTCTGACTGATGTGTATATACTATCTTCCGCTGTTAGGTTGTTTAATAAAATACTTTTTACCCGGTACCCAATGCGGGTCGGGTCGTATGAATGGTACTAGGATTGTTGACGTGACCGATTTGTGGATGTTGTGGATTTATGACGTGATTATTTATTTATTAAAAAAAAATTGTATGAAAATCGGGGCGTCACACGCTGGCCGCACAGGAGGATTTCAGGGGTGGGGTTGGCGTGAGTCTCTGTGAAAAAAAAAAAAAAAAAACAGAACCTTCCTTCTTCATCTTTAAACATATATATATTATAATAACTTACCTATATATGTGTATATATCTCTTATTTCAATAATTTATTATTATTATTTCTTTTATACTTTTTATTTATTTATTTATTTAATACATCAATTTAATAATATTTAACTAATCAATTGATTAATAATTTTAATTAATTAATTTATTTTATTTATTATTTTTCCTAATTATTTTAATTTTTCGGGTCTCTACATGAAACATGATGATAAGAAATGTGAATATGCGAAATGAAAATATTACAATGTTAATTTTGTAATATGAAAATGTGAAATATGATTATGGAAAATGTAAAAATGTGAAATGTAAATATTGCACATTAATTCTGCAATATGTATACTAAATTGTGAGAAATGAAATGTGGAATTCCGCATGGAGAATGCAGACATGTGATGGATGAAATGCAAATACCAAATAATGATTGTTGGTATGTGGCAGTGGAAACCTTGATGGATGGATATGGAAATTGTAAAGACCCGAGAAAAAAATAGATATTATTAATTAATTAATTAATTAAAAAAATAAAATAAATAGTACAAAAAAACTAAAAATAAACAAATTAGAATAAAGATATATATATATATAAGATTAGCAATCCAATGTTGATTTCTGAAATTCAATTTCACCAATTCCTTTCTCTTAGCTTGTGGATCCATCCCACCCCCTCGCCTCTCCAATGGTTTTCTCTCTCCACGACCATCTCTCTCTCTCTCTAAAAATTTCTCCGTGAATATTTGGCTGATCGTAAAACGGAAGATACCACTGGATTCCTAACTCCGCTACCGACATTTCTATTGGAGCTAATTTGTCATGGGAGCGGCCTAAACACCATTCCTGGAGTAAGGCAATATTTCCCTATTTTCTCAATTTCTCCTTAAATCTGCCACTAAATCGATGATTGGGCACCACCACGGGGTCTTAGTCACGATCGTTGTCATTTTGACATGAGTAAATTTTCAATTTGGGTTTCCTAGGCACCACTCCAAAGTGAGAGTGAGATTTGAAAAATTAAGTAAATTGGTTATATTTGAGGGTATAATTATTTATTTGGAATTTACAAGCCTATGAAATATTAAAATAGTATTTTATTTAGGATTGATTTAATTGAACTAGAGTTTTTGAATTAGGGTCCGGGTGAGTGCTGCGGGCATCTGTGTGGGATTCCTGTTGGTGTAGTTCAAGGGTTCAAGTAAAGGAAAATTTTATATATTAAATCAGGTTTTTATGAATTAAATAAAAATGGACTATGTTATATATGTATATGAGTTTTCGTGTGGGTATAAAATGTCAATCATATAAATTATGTTTTCTGAGCTTAGGGCTGCTTATTTAGCTACGTACATGTAAAACTGAACCAATGAAAGTGAATAATATTTTTAGGATAATTATGTAAGAAATGAAAGGTATATTTTCAGTATATGAACATTAAAAGTTGATTGGCCTATTTTATAGGGAATGTATGAATTTTACTGCTAAATTGTGTGGCATGAGTAAATATAAATTCTATGAAAATATATGTTATACGTATGAAGGTTATGTAAGGAATGTATTGAGGATAAAAATGTGATATGAATTATGTTGTTTGTTTTTGTTAATGAAACCATGTATACAATAACAGCTAAAAGGAGTTATAGACTAATTAATGACAGCTAAAAGGAGCTGTGTTAGTAGATTTGAGCGCATATCTATGTGGACTAACTGATGTACAACTAAAAGGAGCTGTAGAACGAATGAATGAAATGAAATGGGAATGTAAATGAAATAGATATGAAATATGAAATGTGAATGATGTAAAATGTGAAAGGTTACGTAAAGTGAAATGTTATGAAATGTTAAAGTTATGAACATGAACAGTTATGGATGGTGGAATAATGACAGACATAATAATGTATTATGGTATTATCAAGTATTTATGTTAGTAGAACAAATTATGTTAGGGCGGGGCAAACTCTTCGCCTGAGAACTTGCTGAGAAAGGTGAGTGCCCTAGTAGTATCAGATATAACAGTAGACTGCATAACGCACTAGGCAGAGGGAAACAATTTGTATGGGCGAGTAGATTTCCCTATTCTTAGGGGCTTTTGCCGGTAAACTTTTGTATGAACTGTGTGAGTATAAGATTAATCTATCACTTGAGGGCCTACTAAGTAAGGTGAGTGCCTTGGTATGTTTCAGTGGTGATTGTTGGGTTACCTTATGTATCAGAGCAGAGGGGTGCTACTTGTATGGACGGGTAATCACCCCTATCCTTGGGTAGTCTCGTGGGTAAATATTTTGCATGTGTTTGATTAGATTTAGAAAATGATTTCAGAATTATGTTAATGGTTTTACAAATGATATTAAAATATTATTTATGATTCTCATGTTGACCACACATTGTTTTAATATATATTGTTTCTTCTCTTACT